>NC_084586.2:2740000-3022500 GCF_033978685.3 Nerophis lumbriciformis
GGGATCGTCCTTTGTATGTTAGCATTAAGCTCACGGCGTACAGCCAACCTTGTATAATTGTATTACTTTGTTCCATTATACCAACTTTATTGTTGATTTAACATGGTTACGACATGTATGTGCACTTCATGTGTTTTTTATGTATATTCCTTTGTGTGCTTACTTTCACAGTGGCTTCATTGTGAAGAATATCAATAAACAACCTCAAGTTGTGACTCAGCTTGACGTACAAAGTTAGCATCAACATTAGTTTCCACAGTTCATTATATATACAGGTAAAAGCCAGTAAATTAGAATATTTTGAAAAACTTGATTTATTTCAGTAATTGCATTCAAAAGGTGTAACTTGTACATTATATTTATTCATTGCACACAGACTGATGCATTCAAATGTTTATTTCATTTAATTTTGATGATTTGAAGTGGCAACAAATGAAAATCCAAAATTCCGTGTGTCACAAAATTAGAATATTACTTAAGGCTAATACAAAAAAGGGATTTTTAGAAATGTTGGCCAACTGAAAAGTATGAAAATGAAAAATATGAGCATGTACAATACTCAATACTTGGTTGGAGCTCCTTTTGCCTCAATTACTGCGTTAATGCGGCGTGGCATGGAGTCGATGAGTTTCTGGCACTGCTCAGGTGTTATGAGAGCCCAGGTTGCTCTGATAGTGGCCTTCAACTCTTCTGCGTTTTTGGGTCTGGCATTCTGCATCTTCCTTTTCACAATACCCCACAGATTTTCTATGGGGCTAAGGTCAGGGGAGTTGGCGGGCCAATTTAGAACAGAAATACCATGGTCCGTAAACCAGGCACGGGTAGATTTTGCGCTGTGTGCAGGCGCCAAGTCCTGTTGGAACTTGAAATCTCCATCTCCATAGAGCAGGTCAGCAGCAGGAAGCATGAAGTGCTCTAAAACTTGCTGGTAGACGGCTGCGTTGACCCTGGATCTCAGGAAACAGAGTGGACCGACACCAGCAGATGACATGGCACCCCAAACCATCACTGATGGTGGAAACTTTACACTAGACTTCAGGCAACGTGGATCCTGTGCCTCTCCTGTCTTCCTCCAGACTCTGGGACCTTGATTTCCAAAGGAAATGCAAAATTTGCATGGTTGGGTGATGGTTTGGGGTGCCATGTCTTCTGCTGGTGTCGGTCCACTCTGTTTCCCGAGATCCAGGGTCAACGAAGCCGTCTACCAGCAAGTTTTAGAGCACTGCATGCTTCCTGCTGCTGACCTGCTCTATGGAGATGGAGATTTCAAGTTCCAACAGGACTTGGCGCCTGCACACAGCGCAAAATCTACCCGTGCCTGGTTTACGGACCATGGTATTTCTGTTCTAAATTGGCCCGCCAACTCCCCTGACCTTAGCCCCATAGAAAATCTGTGGGGTATTGTGAAAAGGAAGATGCAGAATGCCAGACCCAAAAACGCAGAAGAGTTGAAGGCCACTATCAGAGCAACCTGGGCTCTCATAACACCTGAGCAGTGCCAGAAACTCATCGACTCCATGCCACGCCGCATTAACGCAGTAATTGAGGCAAAAGGAGCTCCAACCAAGTATTGAGTATTGTACATGCTCATATTTTTCATTTTCATACTTTTCAGTTGGCCAACATTTCTAAAAACCCCTTTTTTGTATTAGCCTTAAGTAATATTCTAATTTTGTGACACACGGAATTTTGGATTTTCATTTGTTGCCACTTCAAATCATCAAAATTAAATGAAATAAACATTTGAATGCATCAGTCTGTGTGCAATGAATAAATATAATGTACAAGTTACACCTTTTGAATGCAATTACTGAAATAAATCAAGTTTTTCAAAATACTCTAATTTACTGGCTTTTACCTGTATATGTCTGTAAGTAGAAATGCATATGTCAACTTTGTTCCGTTAAAATATTATTTGTTAACCGTTTGTACAAGCATGCTAATTTTGCCGATTATGCAAATTATATGACAATGTCATCTTGCCACAAGTAGATTGCTGCTCTATGGGAAACATCAATCAATATTTTCAAACAGCTCCCACTTTTCTGGGAAGACTTTCTACAAAGCTTTGGAGGGTGTCCGCGGTCCATTGCTGTGGTCTCAGGTCTTAGTCGGACCAAACACCTCCAGGTGGGCATTAATGGAGCTTGTTTGGGGACATGGAACAGATAATGAACTTCCCAAAAGTGTTCTCACAAACTTGAAAGTAGGGTTGTACAATACACCTAACAAAGTACTGTGTTACTAATGAAGTAAAAAAGGTCCTGAACTGCCTTTGAAAAATACCTGCACATTTTTTTTCATGGACATGATGGTGTGCCGTGGTGACATTGCTGGTAATATATGTGAGTCAACACACACACACACACACACACACACACACACACACACACACACACACACACACACACACACACACACACACACACACACACACACACACACACACACACAGAGCACTTACAAGCGGAAACATTGTGGAGACAAAAGCGGGTGAATGGACGTATTTTGGCTTCAAAACTAACAATAAAGGTGAAGCTATAAACATTGAAGCACCACCCTGCAAGCGGTGCTTCAAAACATAGGCAGCTAGCGGCTAACGTCCCTCAACAGTGTTTTAGCTACTGTTATAACACTGATCCTCGTCTCGACGGCGACAAATACACTACGTTTCTTACAAGTATCATCCCTGCAGGACGAGGAATAGCCAAACATGCTTCACTACCAGTGTTGGGTTAGTTACTGAAAAGCAGTAACTAGTTACAGTTACTAGTTACTTCATTTCAAAAGTAACTCAGTTACTAACTCAGTTACTTACACCAATGCGTAATGCGTTACTGTGAAAAGTAACTATTTAGTTACTTCTTTTTTCTTTTTTTTTTAAAGCTCCAATTACCGTATTTTCCGCACTATAAGGCGCACCTAAAAACCACAAATTTACTCAAAAGCTGACAGTGCGGCTTATAACCCGGTGCGCTTTATATATGGATTAATATTAAGATTCATTTTCATAAAGTTTCGGTCTCGCAACTACGGTAAACAGCCGCCATCTTTTTTCCCCGTAAAAGAGGAAGTGCTTCTTCTTCTACGCAAGCAACCGCCAAGGTAAGCACCCGCCCCCATAGAACAGGAAGCGCTTCTTCTTCTACTGTAAGCAACCACCCGCCCGCGTAGAAGAAGAAGAAGCGCGCGGATATTACCGTACGTTTCATTTCCTTTGTGTGTTTACATCTGTAAAGACCACAAAATGGCTCCTACTAAGCGACAGGGATCCGGTTCATGAAAAGACGCAATCTCTCCATCCGCACACGGACTACTATTTCACAGCAACTGCCTAAAGACTTTCAAGAAAAGCTGGCTACTTTCCGTGCATATTGTAAAAACAAGATAGCTGAAAAAAAGATCCGGCCAGAGAACATTATCAACATGGACGAGGTTCCACTGACTTTTGATATTCCTGTGAACCGCACTGTGGATACAACGGGAGCACGTACGGTGAATATTCGCACCACAGGGAATGAGAAGTCATCCTTCACTGTGGTTCTAGCTTGCCATGCTAATGGCCAGAAACTTCCACCCATGGTGATATTCAAAAGGAAGACCTTGCCAAAAGAGACCTTTCCAGCCGGCGTCATCATAAAAGCTAACTCGAAGGGATGGATGGATGAAGAAAAGATGAGCGAGTGGTTAAGGTAAGTTTACGCGAAGAGGCCGGGTGGCTTTTTTCACGCAGCTCCGTCCATGTTGATATACGACTCCGTGCGCGCCCACATCACGCTGGTTTTTAATATACTATTAAAGTTTGACTGACCTATCTGACTGTTTTTTTAACATTCCTTTAGCGCAGTTAGATGCGGCTTATAACACGGGGCGTCTTATAGGTGGACAAAGTTTTGAAATATGCCGTTCATTGAAGGCGCGGCTTATAACCCAGGGCGCCTTATGGTGCGGAAAATACGGTAATGCCCTTTTAGCCTTCATTTCAGTACTGTTATTGCACTGGAGAATAATACAATCTGTTGATCAACTTGACATGCATTTGCATCACTCAACTCTGCTAAGCCATGTGGTCTACATACAACACACAAAGACAAAGATATGTTACAAAGGCCAATTTGTTTCTGGCCAGAACAAATTGACAAAACTATTTTAAATAGCTGCAACATAACATACATAAGTAACAAACAGCATAATAACAGCATAGATGTAAACCAAGAAAGGCACACACTACATACACAAAGTCTAACCAGGCATTTTCTTCCTCAAGTAATTCTTATACAAAATCATGTCTGAAACCCAGAACACTACACATTTCCCCAGTTTTAGTTTAGAGATAAGGAAAGATTGGCCTGGCCCACTAGGATCCCTCTTTATGTTTGTGAACTTTATAGTCTATACATTTAGAGTGATGTGATAATCAAACACTCTAGAAGTCTAGAATGAAAGAGTATATAAGAGAATTGACAGCAACATTCCCTCTCAGGAGCGCGCATGTGCAATTGCGCACTGCTCAAGCGTCCTCTGCGCACGGCAAATCTATGCCATGCACAAAATCAAATAAAAAAATAAGCGCATAACAATTTTCGACACGACACGGACACGACAGAGAAAACCGTTTTCGTCATCATTGTTCAAATATTGTAACGTCTGTCGAGACGCTTTGAGGACATGAATTCCATCCATCACTTTACTGAGCAAAACTCTTTACTGTCGGCCATAAACACATCACCAAAACATTAGTAAAAAAAATGATATCTAGCAAAACTGGTCATTTTCTGCAGTACAAAAAGCTGACCAACACGCCGGATTGTAGTCAGCTGGAGGCGTGTCTTAATGAAATTAAACAATGGATGTCCGCTAACTTCTTGCAACTCAACGCCAAGAAAACGGAAATGCTGATTATCGGTCCTGCTAAACACCGACATTTATTTAATAATACCACCTTAACATTTGACAACCAAACAATTACACAAGGCGAATCAGTAAAGAATCTGGGTATTATCTTCCACCCAACCCTCTCCTTTGAATCACACATTAAGAGTGTTACTAAAACGGCCTTCTTTCATCTCCGTAATATCGCTAAAATTCGTTCTATTTTATCCACTAGCGACGCTGAGATCATTATTCATGCGTTCGTTACGTCTCGTCTCGACTACTGTAACGTATTATTTTCGGGTCTCCCTATGTCTAGCATTAAAAAATTACAGTTGGTACAAAATGCGGCTGCTAGACTTTTGACAAGAACAAGAAAGTTTGATCATATTACGCCTATACTGGCTCACCTGCACTGGCTTCCTGTGCACTTAAGAAGTGACTTTAAGGTTTTACTACTTACGTATAAAATACTACACGGTCTAGCTCCGTCCTATCTTGTCGATTGCATTGTACCATATGTCCCGGCAAGAAATCTGCGTTCAAAGAACTCCGGCTTATTAGTGATTCCCAGAGCCCAAAAAAAGTCTGCGGGCTATAGAGCGTTTTCTATTCGGGCTCCAGTACTATGGAATGCCCTCCCGGTAACAATTAGAGATGCTACCTCAGTAGAAGCATTTAAGTCCCATCTTAAAACTCATTTGTATACTCTAGCCTTTAAATAGCCCCCCTGTTAGACCAGTTGATCTGCCGTTTCTTTTCTTTTCTCCTCTGCTCCCCTTTTCCTTGAGGGGGGGGGGGGGGGGGGCACAGGTCCGGTGGCCATGGATGAAGTGCTGGCTGTCCAGAGTCGGGACCCGGGGTGGACCGCTCGCCTGTGCATCGGCTGGGAACATCTCTGCGCTGCTGACCCGTCTCCGCTCGGGATGGTGTCCTGCTGGCCCCACTATGGACTGGACTCTTACTATTATGTTGGATCCACTATGGACTGGACTCTCACAATATTATGTCAGACCCACTCGACATCCATTGCTTTCGGTCTCCCCTAGAGGGGGGGGGTTACCCACATATGCGGTCCTCTCCAAGGTTTCTCATAGTCATTCACATCGACGTCCCACTGGGGTGAGTTTTTCCTTGCCCGTATGTGGGCTTTGTACCGAGGATGTCGTTGTGGCTTGTGCAGCCCTTTGAGACACTTGTGATTTAGGGCTATATAAATAAAGATTGATTGATTGATTGATACAAACCAGACCAAAAGCAACTTTGTTATATCAACAGCAGCCGCTCGCTCTCTCACGTGCGCCAACACTTGCACATATGGCACTTAGCCAGTGATGCGTTTACAGCCACACAAAAAGTCGGACAACTCCAACACCACACATAAAGTGTCATTCCAGGTCGTTACACTATGATTTACCAATCAAATGTGTGCTTATTCTAGTGTAATTTATTAGGAATCTTAATTTATAAATATTAATCATTAAATGCTGTTAGTATATTAAATAAATACTAATAAAAATATATTTTTTACAAACAGGAAGTTGCAGGAATGTACACATGATCCCCTGCTTACATCTCATTGTGCAACATGTGAATGTTTTAACGGGAACTAAATGCAATGTCTGAAAGGGGTACAAATTATTTCCAAAGCAGGACCTCCACCCAGACAAACAATACAAGTACACAGTTCATGAAAAACAATATTTTTTGTTATTGTCATTATAAGTGGGCCTAAACACTTATATTAGAAATGGAAATGACTGCTGTCATTTGATTCTAATAATAAGAGAATGTTGTCTGTCTATCTGTGTTGGCCCTGTGATGAGGTGGGGACTTGTCCAGGGTGTACCCTGCCTTCCGCCCGAATGCAGCTGAGATAGGCTCCAGCGACCCCGAAAGGGACAAGCGGTAGAAAATGGATGGATGGATGGAGATGTAAGTTGTTATTTAGTGAGGTTTGGGACAGGTGTGCTGCTGGTGTAGCCACAGTGTGCACGTCTAAAGTTGCTCACATGGACTCTACTCAATGCTCAGGGACTTTTTGCATTTGCTCACACATGAACAATTAGAGGGAACATTGATTGACAGAGTGTGTACCTTCAGCGGTGAATGGTGGTGGGGGTGGAGGTGAAGTGGCATCAGAGTCTCTGTCTCTCTTTACTAGCTTCGTGGAAGCATGTTGCTATGTAGCTTGTTTCAGCAGATTTGAATTGCTGTTTTGGGCAGTAGATGGCATCTTTGATCCAAAGCACAATTTACATTTAACTAAAATGTTATTTTCTTTGTGCTCGACAAAAGAAAAGTAGTGAAAATATCTCCATGTTAGCAAACTCGACTTCTGGCTCCGCCATGATCAGACACGCCCCCCCCCCCCCCCTCGCTCCCCACACTCACACGCACACACACCCACACAGAGCGCATGTCTCTCTCTCTTCTCCGGCTTGTGACACAAGAAGAATCAGAACGATGACACAGCAGCCCTCCGATAAAACACACTTTATACTACATAAAAAGTAACGTAAAATAACGCAGTAACGCATCATGTAGTAACGGTAACGGAGTTACTGAATATAAAAAAATAACGCGTTAGATTACTAGTTACCGCCGAAACTAACGGCGTTACAGTAGTCCCAACACTGTTCACTACACACCGTAGGAAGATACAATAGCTCACCGCTAACAGCAAGCTAGCGCTCCTGAATGTAAACAAATGGGTGAAGCTATACAAATATAGACTCTAATGCTACCAAGTACAAGAACCGTGTATAGTCGATATTACACTGATTACATCGATATTTTCATTATGGAAGTATAAGGATGAGTCACAAACTGCATTTTTTGTGGTCCCTTTTACTTTGAAAAGTACCTAAATACATGAATGCTTGGTTGTTGGGTGAATTGACAATGAGGTGTGTTGTGTTGAGGAAGAACCTTTTTGATGGCTTGACATTTGGCGATCTCAGAGTGTCCGATCATCTTGTCCGGCGAGCAGATCTTGATGAAGGGGAACTTGGAGTCTTCGGCGATCTTGGCCGCCAGAGCGGTCTTCCCGCTGTTGGCTGGGCCTGCAGAGAGGAATGGTGGACAGATGTCATTAGCGCTAATGAGGGCGTGTGCGTGTGTGTGTGTGTGTGTGTGTGTGTGTGTGTGTGTGTGTGTGTGTGTGTGTGTGTGTGTGTGTGTGTGGGGTACCCTCCAGCAGCACAGACACCAGCGGTGTGTATTCGCTGTTCTTTGTCTGCTGCACCAGCAGCTCCCCGTCGTCAAGGATGGCCGACACCGGGTCCCCCCAACGGATTATCCCGTTCATGATAAAACTGGCGTATTCCTCCTCGTTGGTGCCGAACGCCTGCAGAGGAGCAGTTTTGTTGCTGTTGTTGGTTTTTTTCAAATTGCTGCACCACCCAGTGAAATAAAAGTTTCAACTTACAGGTTTGACGTCGTTATTCAGCGCCGCCATGAAGTCCTCTCTGCTGACCTGCAATGTCTCCGCCGTCTCAATGTTGACCTCGACTGTGCTGCTGGCCTGAGAGACAAACACAAACACAAACACACACACACACACACACACACACACACACACACACACACACACACACACACACACACACACACACACACACACACACACACACACACACAAGAGATGAACTCGGCAACCTGCAGGATGCACATTTCCAACACACGACTCCTCAGAGCACAAAGGTCAGACAGAGAAGAGGTGAAGAATACGAGCTCACACCAGCCAGCAGACGACTTGTCCATCAGACGTCAACGCCTGCTAATATCTCCTGCACTCTGTGTGTGTGTGTGTGTGTGTGTGTGTGTGTGTGTGTGTGTGCACTTAAGTGTTTTGTCAGCTGTGTAGACTTGAACTTCACTGCGAGACTATAATAGAGAGCAAACTACCAACACCTGCTAAACTTAGGTTGTTTATGAAAAACATGAGGTCCTTGGTCTGCATATGAGTTAGTCAGGGTCGATACCGATTATTGGTAGTCAATAGAGGTGGGGGAAATAATCGATTTTTAGATGCATCGCAATTCAAACAGGGATGATAATAAAAATCAATGACAAACCCCAAAACCAGTGAAGTTGGCACGTTGTGTAAATCGTAAATACAAACAAAATCCATCCATCCATTTTCTACCGCTTATTCCCTTCGGGGTCGCGGGGGGCGCTGAAGCCTATCTCAGCTACAATCGGGCGGAAGGCGGGGTACACCCTGGACAAGTCGCCACCTCATCGCAGGGCCAACACAGATAGACAGACAACATTCACACTCTAGGGCCAATTTTGTGTTGCCAATCAACCTATCCCCAAGTGCATGTTTTTGGAGGTGGGAGGAAGCCGGAGTACCCGGAGGGAACCCACGCAGTCACGGGGAGGACATGCAAACTCCACACAGAAAGATCCCGAGGCCGGGATTGAACTCACGACTACTCAGGACCTTCGTATTGTGAGGCAGACGCACTAACCCCTCAATGATTTGCAAATCCTTTTCAGCCTATATTCAATTGAATAGACTGCAAAGACAAGATACTTAATGTTCAAACTGGAAACTTTGTTATTTTTTGCAAATATTAGCTCATTTGGAATTTGATGCCTGCAACATGTTTCAAAAAAGCTGGCACAAGTGGCAAAAAAGACTGAGAACGTTGAGGAATGCTCATCAAACACTTATTTGGAACATCCCACAGGTGAACAGGCAAATTGGGAACAGGTGGGTCCCATGATTGGGTATACAAGCAGCTTCCATGAAATGCTCAGTCATTTACAAACAAGGATGGGGTGAGGGTCACCACTTTGTGAACAAATGCGTGAGCAAATTGTCCAACAGTTTAAGAACAACATTTCTCAACCAGCTATTGCAAGGAATTTAGGGATTTAGGGACCATCTATGGTCCGTAATATCATCAAAAGGTTCAGAGAATCTGGAGAAATCACTGCACGTAAGCGATGATATTACGGACCTTCGATACCTCAGGCAGCACTGCATCAAAAAGCGACATCAGTGTGTAAAGGATGGGCTCAGGAACACTTCAGAAACCCACTGTCAGTAACTACAGTTGGTCGCTACATCTGTAAGTGCAAGTTAAAACTCTACTATGCAAAACCAAAGCCATTTATCAACAACACCCAGAAGGCCGCCGGCTTCACTGGGCCTGAGCTCATCTAAGATGGACTGATGCAAAGTGAAAGAGTGTTCTGTGGTATGACGAGTCCACATTTCAAATTGTTTTTGGAAACTGTGGATGTCGTGTCCTCTGGAACAAAGAGGAAAAGAACCATACGAATTGTTATAGGCGCAAAGTTGAAAAGCAAGCATCTGTGATGGTATGGGGGTGTATTAGTGCCCAAGACATGGGTAACTTACACATCTATGAAGGCACCATTCATGCTGAAAGGTACATACAGGTTTTGGAGCAACGTATGTTGCCATCCAAGCAACGTTATCATGGACGCCCCTGCTTATGTCAGTAAGACAATGCCAACCCACGTGTTACATCAACGTGGCTTCATAGTAAAAGAGTGCGGGTACTAGACTGGCCTGCCTGTAGTCCAGACCTGTCTCCCATTGAAAATGTGTGGCGCATTATGAAGCCTAAAATACCACAACGGAGACCCCCGGACTGTTGAACAACTTAAGCTGTACATCAAGCAAGAATGGGAAAGAATTTCACCTGAAAAGCTTAAAAAATGTGTCTCCTCAGTTCCCAAACGTTTACTGAGTGTTGTTAAAAGGAAAGGCCATGTAACACAGTGGTAAAAATGCCCCTGTGCCAAGTTTTTGCAATGTGTTGCTGCCATTAAATTCTGAGTTAATGATTATTTGAAAAAAAAAAAGTAAGTTTCTCAATTGGAACATTGAATATGTTGTCTTTGCAGTCTATTCAATTGAATATAAGTTGAAAAGGATTTGCAAATCATTTGATTCTTCTTTTATTTACGTTTTACACAACGTGCAAACTTCACTAGTTTTAGGTTTTGTATATACTGTATATATATATATATATATATATATATATATATATATTTTTTTATTTTTTTTATTTTTTTTTAATCGATTTTTTTTAAATCAATTAAGAATTGTTACAAGTAAGAATCGCGATTAATTGGAAAATCGATTTTTTTTTTTGACACCCTGAGTATATATTACAAACCCCTTTTCCATATGAGTTGGGAAATTGTGTTAGATGTAAATATAAACGGAATACAATGATTTGCAAATCATTTTCAACCCATATTCAATTGAATGCACTACAAAGACAACATATTTAATGTTCAAACTCATAACCTTTATTTTTTTTTTGCAAATAATCATTAAATTAGAATTTCATGGCTGCAACACGTGCCAAAGTAGTTGGGAAAGGGCATGTTCACCACTGTGTTACATGGCCTTTCCTTTTAACAACACTCAATAAACGTTTGGGAACTGAGACGACACATTTTTGAAGCTTCTCAGGTGGAATTCTTTCCCATTCTTGCTTGATGTACAGCTTAAGTTGTTCAACAGTCCGGGGGTCTCCGTTGTGGTATTTTAGGCTTCATAATGTGCCACACATTTTCAATGGGAGACAGGTCTGGACTACAGGCAGGCCAGTCTAGTACCCGCACTCTTTTACTATGAAGCCACGTTGATGTAACCAGTGGCTTGGCATTGTCTTGCTGAAATAAGCAGGGGCGTCCATGGTAACGTTGCTTGGATGGCAACATATTTTGCTCCAAAACCTGTATGTACCTTTCAGCATTAGTGGCGCCTTCACAGATGTGTAAGTTACCTATGTCTTGGGCACTAATACACCCCCATACCATCACAGATGCTGGCTTTTCAACTTTGCGCCTATAACAATCCAGATGGTTCTTTTCCTCTTTAGTCCGGAGGACACGACGTCCAGAGTTTCCAAAAACAATTTGAAATGTGGACTCGTCAGACCACAGAACACTTTTCCACTTTGTATCAGTCCATCTTAGATGAGCTCAGGCCCAGCGAAGCCGACGGCGTTTCTGGGTGTTGTTGATAAACGGTTTTCGCCTTGCACAGGAGAGTTTTAACTTGCACTTACAGATGTAGCAACCAACTGTAGTTACTGACAGTGGGTTTTTGAAGTGTTCCTGAGCCCATGTGGTGATATCCTTTACACACTGATGTCGCTTGTTGATACAGTACAGCCTGAGGGATCGAAGGTCACGGGCTTAGCTGCTTATGTACAGTGAATTCTCCAGATTCTTTGAACCCTTTGATGATATTATGGACCGTAGATGGTGAAATCCCTAAATTCCTTGCAATAGCTGGTTGAGAAAGGTTTTTCTTAAACTGTTCAACAATTTGCTCACACATACATTTGTTGACAAAGTGGTGACCCTCGCCCCAGTATTTATTGCCACCTTTCCCAACTTCTTTGTCACGTGTTGCTGGCATCAAATTCTAAAGTTAATGATTATTTGCAAAAAAAAAAATATTTATCAGTTTGAACACCAAATATGTTGTCTTTGTAGCATATTCAACTGAATATTGGTTGAAAATGATTTGCAAATCATTGTATTCCGTTTATATTTACATCAAACACAATTTCCCAACTCATATGGAAACGGGGTTTGTATATCTGTTGATGTAGTTCTGTTGTATTTGGGAAAGAAAAGGCCGATATCGATATAAGTCAAAACGCCAAATATCGATGTCGATAATCAGTGGACCTCTCATTACTTCATGAAGATTGTGCCTGACCTTGATGTGTCTGTTCATGGCGGTGGACTGGGCCGCTCTGACCAGACCCTCCAGTTCTGCTCCGCTGTAGTTCTTGGTGTCCCCCGCCAGCTCCTTGACGTCCACGTCGGGCGCCAGCAGCTTGTACTGCCGCATCTTGGCAGTGTGGATGTGCAGGATCTGAACGCGGCCCTTCTCGTCCGGCAGGCCTGAAGAGAGAGACGGCGGTTTAATATCGTGACACGTCGCCGTGGCAGATGCGCGCGCTCGTACCGATCTCCATCTTGACTTCCAGCCTTCCAGGTCTCAGCAGGGCCTCGTCGATCAGGTCGGACCGGTTAGTCATACCTGGGGCGGGGGGTGCAGAGAGGTCAGACTTTTGGATAAGAAGGGGGCTCCGCTTCACGGTGTGCGGTCATACCTATCACCAGGATGTTGTTGAGCTGCTCCACGCCGTCCATCTTGGACAGCAGCTGGTTGACCACGGTGTCGTGCACGCCCGTGCTGCCCGCCATGCTGCCTCGCTGCTTGCAGATGGCGTCGATCTCATCGAATATGATGATGTGAAGGCCGCTGTTGGCGCCCAGCTGCGTGAAGTAACACAACATCTTTATTTTTTTTTTTACTTTGGAAAACAAATGTATCTGGAAAAAAAAGCTGAATGTCACATTTCTGTCATCCAGACTGCGGAATGGACAACAGGCTGGGGGGTTCCCCTCCATCCACACACCTGTCAGTCCCAGCATTTAAAGCAGGTGTGTGTGCGCGCGCGTGTGTGTGTGTGTGTGTGTGTGTGTGTGTGTGTGTGTGTGTGTGTGTGTGTGTGTGTGAGAGGGCAGGTCCAGCATCAGGTCAGCCCCTCATTAGGTGGTGAAGATTGAGCTTGAATAAGAGCGCCCCACTGTCCAAACTGACCACCACTGCTCTTCTCACACACACGCACACACACACACACACACGCACACACATCCTATCAGAACGTGAAGACTTGTTATCATCTCGCTGCACCTAAAGGGCAAATCTGTCCACTCCTACACAAATTACTTCTCTCGCTGTTTTTTTTCCCCTGTCACTGCAGACTTGAGTCATGTTCTTCTTCCACACCAAACTTCTCCAAGCAGGCCTTTATGGCACTTGCTTGGTCCACTGGGAACAGTCAAGTTCCCCTCAAGCAGGGGTGTCCAAATTTGTTTCCCATGGGAAAAATCAAAGCATGCGGGGGCCATTTTGATATTTTTCATTTTCAAAACCAATACAATATATAGATCTGTTTTTACCTTTAGAGCTCCCCTCAAGTTTAGTACCAGGGACCCCAAAAAGTCTCAGGCCAAATTTTTTTTTAAATAAGTCATATTATTTGATTTTATTTATTCAACGCTTCAGGGGTGTCCAAACATTTTGACTTGGGGGGCCGCAATAGGCTAAAGATATTTGGCTTGGGGCCGAAAGCCAACTGCATGTAAAGTAACAAAATATGTATATACACATATGTAAAGCCTGTACACATATATTTATATATACACATTAATCCATCCATCCATCTAAATAATATACAAATATATATATACAAATATATATATATATATATATATATATATATAAAAATAAATATACATATATACATACATATATACACATACATTATATACATACATACATATACACATACAGTGGGGCAAAAAAGTATTTAGTCAGCCACCAGTTGTGCAAGTTCTCCCACTTAAAATGATGACAGAGGTCTGTAATTTTCATCATAGGTACACTTCAACTGTGAGAGACAGAATGTGAAAAAAAAATCCAGGAATTCACATTGTAGGATTTTTAAATAATTTATTTGTAAATTATGGTGAAAAATAAGTATTTGGTCAATAACAAAAATTCAACTCAATACTTTGTCATATAACCTTTGTTGGCAATAACAGAGGTCAAACGATTACTATAGGTCTTTACCAGGTTTGCACACGCAGTAGCTGGTATTTTGGCCCATTCCTCCATGCAGATCATCTCGAGAGCAGTGATATTCTGGGGCTGTCGCCGAGCAACACGGACTTTCAACTCCCTCCACAGATTTTCTATGGGGTTGAGGTCTGGAGACTGGCTAGGCCACTCCAGGACTTTCAAATGCTTCTTACGGAGCCACTCCTTCGTTGCCCGGGCGTTGTGTTTGGGATTATTGTCATGCTGGAAGACCCAGCCACGTTTCATCTTCAAAGCTCTCACTGATGGAAGGAGGTTTTGGCTCAAAATCTCACGATACATGGCCCCAATCATTCTTTCCTTAACACGGATCAGTCGGCCTGTCCCCTTAGCAGAAAAACAGCCCCAAAGCATGATGTTTCCACCCCCTTGCTTCACAGTAGGTATGGTGTTCTTGGGATGCAACTCAGTATTCTTCTTCCTCCAAACACGACAAGTTGAGTTTATACCAAAAAGGTCTATTTTGGTTTCATCTGACCACATGACAGTCTCCCAATCCTCTGCTGTATCATCCATGTGCTCTCTGGCAAACTTCAGACGGGCCTGGACATGCACTGGCTTAAGCAGGGGGACACGTCTGGCACTGCAGGATTTGATTCCCTGTCGGCGTAGTGTGTTACTGATGGTAACCTTTGTTACTTTGGTCCCAGCTCTCTGCAGGTCATTCACCAGGTCCCCCCGTGTGGTTCTGGGATTTTTGCTCACCGTTCTCATGATCATTTTGACCCCACGAGATCTTGCGTGGAGCCCCAGATCGAGGGAGATTATCAGTGGTCTTGTATGTCTTCCATTTTCTGATAATTGCTCCCACAGTTGATTTTTTCACACCAAGCTGCTTGCCTATTGTAGATTCACTCTTCACAGTCTGGTGCAGGTCTACAATTCTTTTCCTGGTGTCCTTCGACAGCTCTTTGGTCTTGGCCATAGTGGAGTTTGGAGTCTGACTGTTTGAGGCTGTGGACAGGTGTCTTTTATACAGATAACCAGTTCAAACAGGTGCCATTAATACAGGTAACAAGTGGAGGACAGAAGAGCTTCTTAACAAAGAAGTTACAGGTCTGTGAGAGCCAGAGATCTTCCTTGTTTGAAGTGACCAAATACTTATTTTCCACCATAATTTACAAATAAATTCTTTAAAATTCCTACAATGTGAATTCCTGGATTTTTTTTTCACATTCTGTCTCTCACAGTTGAAGTGTACCTATGATGAAAATTACAGACCTCTGTCATCATTTTAAGTGGGAGAACTTGCACAATCGGTGGCTGACTAAATACTTTTTTGCCCCACTGTATATACGTGTGTATATATATATACACATATATATGTGTATATATACACACACATATGTACATATATAGGGTGATTCAAAAAGAATAAGTCAAAACAATCTGTTCTAAAACACTATAATAGACTGAATCAATGGTCATTTGATACAGGAGTTATCCAAGTTTTATTGTGCTACAAATTCACCGTTGTGGTCATGTAATCCTTTCGGCGCCGTTCAATTGTAGGAAGACCACGTGTTTATTTACCCTTAAAATGGCGACTCCTCAACAGAAGTTAGCGAAAACAAATGCCATTGTCACGGTGCAGCGGGCTTTTAGAACAAAATTTGCTAAAAACTTGTAAAGCATGAAATAAATACTCAAAGTTATGTACAACACATTTGTTCAAGCTCGGTTTTCGATTGTTTTTCTTTTTTAAATCGAGTGATAATTTTGGCGTATTCTTTTTTAATCACCCTTACACATATATATACATATATAAATATACATACATACACACATACATATATATACATATATGTATACATGTATACATACATATACACATACATACAGTTCATAGATTATATATTTTATTGAAATCACTACTCTAACATCAGTAGGTTTTTTTTAATTATTATTTACTCCAACTGTGTGTGCTGTCTCATTTAAGATTGAGTGCCTGTGTGCTGGTGCTGATTAATTTTACACAGCTGTTTTAACACATTATTGGCGATCGCAATGATTTACGTCAGTCCGCATATTCATTTCATACCAAATTGAAGAGAGAAGTTTGCCAAACATGTAAGAATACAGTACAACCCAAGATAAATTTTAGAAGGTAACCGCCAATATGCTGTCATATGGGTGTGCACGTGCGCACACGCACAACACTTTTTTTCGCCACACAGCAGAGCGTTGATTGCGACACAACAAAATAACTTGTACTATATATATATATATATATATATATATATATATATATATATATATATATATATATATATATATATATATCCGGATAAACCACAGAAACCTTGACTATATATATATATATATATATAGTTAAGGTTTCTGCATACTTGCCAACCTTGAGACCTCCAATTTCGGGAGGTGGGGGGTGGGGGGTGGGTGCGGGGGGCGTGGTTGGGGGCGTGGTTAAGAGGGGAGGAGTATATTTACAGCTAGAATTCACCAAGTCAAGTATTTCATATACAGGTAAAAGCCAGTAAATTAGAATATTTTGAAAAACTTGATTTATTTCAGTAATTGCATTCAAAAGGTGTAACTTGTACATTATATTTATTCATTGCATGAAGTGCTCTAAAACTTGCTGGTAGACGGCTGCGTTGACCCTGGATCTCAGGAAACAGAGTGGACCGACACCAGCAGATGACATGGCACCCCAAACCATCACCCAACCATGCAAATTTTGCATTTCCTTTGGAAATCGAGGTCCCAGAGTCTGGAGGAAGACAGGAGAGGCACAGGATCCACGTTGCCTGAAGTCTAGTGTAAAGTTTCCACCATCAGTGATGGTTTGGGGTGCCATGTCATCTGCTGGTGTCGGTCCACTCTGTTTCCTGAGATCCAGGGTCAACGCAGCCGTCTACCAGCAAGTTTTAGAGCACTTCATGCTTCCTGCTGCTGACCTGCTCTATGGAGATGGAGATTTCAAGTTCCAACAGGACTTGGCGCCTGCACACAGCGCAAAATCTACCCGTGCCTGGTTTACGGACCATGGTATTTCTGTTCTAAATTGGCCCGCCAACTCCCCTGACCTTAGCCCCATAGAAAATCTGTGGGGTATTGTGAAAAGGAAGATGCAGAATGCCAGACCCAAAAACGCAGAAGAGTTGAAGGCCACTATCAGAGCAACCTGGGCTCTCATAACACCTGAGCAGTGCCAGAAACTCATCGACTCCATGCCACGCCGCATTAACGCAGTAATTGAGGCAAAAGGAGCTCCAACCAAGTATTGAGTATTGTACATGCTCATATTTTTCATTTTCATACTTTTCAGTTGGCCAACATTTCTAAAAATCCCTTTTTTGTATTAGCCTTAAGTAATATTCTAATTTTGTGACACACGGAATTTTGGATTTTCATTTGTTGCCACTTCAAATCATCAAAATTAAATGAAATAAACATTTGAATGCATCAGTCTGTGTGCAATGAATAAATATAATGTACAAGTTACACCTTTTGAATGCAATTACTGAAATAAATCAAGTTTTTCAAAATATTCTAATTTACTGGCTTTTACCTGTATATATATATATATATATATATATATATATATCCCTGCGACCCTGAAGGGAATAAGCGGTAGTAAATGGATGGATATATATATATATATATATATATATATATATATATATATATATATATATATATATATATATAAATACTTGAATTTCAGTGTTCATTTATTTACACATATACACACACATAACAATAATCTACTCATTGTTGAGTTAAGGGTTGAATTGTCCATCCTTGTTCTATTCTCTGTCACTATCTTTCTAACCATGCTGAACACCCTCTCTGATGATGCATTGCTGTGTGGCACGCACAAAAGTGCTTTCATCAAATGCACTAGATGGCAGTATTGTCCTGTTTAAGAGTGTCACAACATTGCTGTTTACAGCAGACGGACTGCTTTACTGTAGACGTTCTTTATATTGTGGGAAAGCGGACTCAGGTCCGCATGGAGCTGGAGGGGGCGTGGCCTCCAGCTCCGCCTGAATTTCGGGAGATTTTCGGGAGAAAATTTGTCCCGGGAGGTTTTCGGGAGAGGCGCTGAATTTCGGGAGTCTCCCGGAAAATCCGGGAGGGTTGGCAAGTATGGGTTTCTGTGGTTTATCCGTTATACAGTGCTCAATCCGGATCCAGATAGATATATATATATATATATATCTATATACACACACAGTATATATATATATATATATATATATATATATATATATATATATACACATACATATATATATATATATATATATATATATATATATATATATATATATATATATATATATATATATATATATATATATATATATATATATATATATATATATACAGTATATATATATATATATACATATATATATATAATATATATATATATATATATATACATATATATAATATATATACACACACTATGTGTGTGTATATATATTATATATATATATATATAGGGGAATATTTGATATGAACTAATTGGAGCTTTAAATGGGTCAATAATTCATAACATTGATTTTAGTTGATTCTTATTTTTTGAGCAATGGCAGTTTTTTAAATTTTATTTTGATTCTAACCAAAATTATTGGGGATCTAAAAAGGCCTCACTCATAAAAGTGTTAAAAATAAGTCATACTTTTTTGTATTTTTACTTTCAACACTTAAATGTACAAACCCCGTTTCCATATGAGTTGGGAAATTGTGTTAGATGTAAATATAAACGGAATACAATGATTTGCAAATCATTTTCAACCCATATTTAGTTGAATATGCTACAAAGACAACATATTTGATGTTCAAACTGATAGATTTTTTTTTTGCTAATAATCATTAACTTTAGAATTTGATGCCAGCAACACGTGACAAAGAAGTTGGGAAAGGTGGCAATAAGTACTGATAGTTGAGGAATGCTCATCAAACACTTATTTGGAACATCCTACAGGTGTGCAGGCTAATTGGGAACAGGTGGGTGCCATGATTGGGTATAAAAACAGCTTCCCAAAAAATGCTCAGTCTTTCACAAGAAAGGATGGGGTGAGGTACACCCCTTTGTCCACAACTGTGTGAGCAAATAGTCAAACAGTTTAAGAACAACGTTTCTCAAAGTGCAATTGCAAGAAATTTAGGGATTTCAACATCTACGGTCCATAATATCATCAAAAGGTTCAGAGAATCTGGAGAAATCACTCCACGTAAGCGGCATGGCCGGAAACCAACACTGAATGACCGTGACCTTCGATCCCTCAGACGGCACTGTATCAAAAACCGACATCAATCGCTAAAGGATATCACCACATGGGCTCAGGAACACTTCAGAAAATCACTGTCACTAAATACAGTTCGTCACTACATCTGTAAGTGCAAGTTAAAGCTCTACTATGCAAAGCGAAAGCTATTTATCAACAACATCCAGAAACGCCGCCGGCTTCTCTGGGCCCGAGATCATCTAAGATGGACTCATGCAAAGTGGAAAAGTGTTCTGTGGTCTGACAAGTCCACATTTCAAATTGTTTTTGGAAATATTCGACATTGTGTCATCCGGACCAAAGGGGAAGCGAACCATCCAGACTGTTATCGACGCAAAGTTCAAAAGCCAGCATCTGTGATGGTATGGGGGTGCATTAGTGCCCAAGGCATGGGTAACATACACATCTGTGAAGGCACCATTAATGCTGAAAGGTACATACAGGTTTTGGAACATATGCTGCCATCTAAGCGCCGTCCTTTTCATGGACGACAATGCCAAGCCACATTCAGCACGTGTTACAACAGCGTGGCTTCGTAAAAAAAGAGTGCGGGTACTTTCCTGGCCCGCCTGCAGTCTAGACCTGTCTCCCATCGAAAATGTGTGGCACATTATGAAGCGTAAAATACGACAGCGGAGACCCCGGACTGTTGAACGACTGAAGCTCGACATAAAACAAGAATGGGAAAGAATTCCACTTTCAAAGCTTCAACAATTAGTTTCCTCAGTTCCCAATCGTTTATTGAGTGTTGTTAAAAGAAAAGGCGATGTAACACAGTGGTGAACATGCCTTTTCCCAACTACTTTGGCACGTGTTGCAGCCATGAAATTCTAAGTTAATTATTATTTGCAAAAAAAAAAAAAAAACGTTTGTCGGATAAGCGGAAGAAGATGGATGGATGGAAAATAAAGTTTATGAGTTTGAACATCAAATATCTTGTCTTTGTAGTGCATTCAATTGAATATGGGTTGAAAAGGATTTGCAAATCATTGTATTCCGTTTATATTTACATCTAACACAATTTCCCAACTCATTTGGAAACGGGGTTTGTAGATCAACTACACGTCCATTATGAGTTTTTATTTGTTTTTTGTTTTTTTGCTTTATTTTGGCAAAGAAAACTTTATTTATGGCAAACACAAAAAATGAAATTCTTTTTTTTTAATGCCTTGAATAGGTCAATAAGTTATAACAACTTTGATTTTGATTCATCATTATTTTTTTGCAACGACAGTTTTTAAGAAAAAACAGCCTGCATTGCAACTTTTTCTTGTTACATTTCACCTGTTTGCTCTTTTCTAATGTTTTTTTTTCTTTCAAAGTAGTATTTTTAGACTGTTCCGCGGACTGTACAAAAATCAGCCGCGGGGAGCAAATGGCCCCCGGGCAGCATTTTGGACACCACTGCCTAAAGTGATCCTCGATGTCTTGTTATAAGATGAACATTTGACCTCACCCTCTTCTGTTCGTCCTCGGCGTCGGCAAACAGTTTGCGGATGTTGGCCTCTGACTCTCCCACGTACTTGTTGAGGATCTCGGGCCCGTTTACGATCTTAGGCTCGCAGGCGTTGAGCATCTTGCCGATCTGTCGCGCCATTAGTGTTTTACCGCAGCCGGGGGGGCCGTAGAGCAGGATGCCCTTGACGTGCTTGCAGCCTGCACACACACACACACACACACACACACACACACACACTATTCAATCAGTTCTGTTACACAAGCTTATTGACGTTGTAGGAGGAGCTTGTTTAACCTTCAACATCCAATGGCGCCAAAACGCAGCATCCAACTTTAAAACTTGGATGTTCCTTACTAATGTGTGGTGTCGCAGTTTATCCCCATAAGACCTTTAGTTCCAGCCCTAGCAGCGTGTCAATGTTGCTTGTCGGGACTGCAACGTTGTACCTTTGCTTGCTTCGCGCTTCATACACCTGTTTTTCATTTGTGCACATCTTTGTTTTTGTCTTACCTGCGTTTCCCTAATAAACAAAGCTTCTTTTCTGCACTTGCCTGCTGTCACTGCGTCCCGGGGTCCATACATACACCGAGACGTAACAAAAATCAATACAATGTAGTTTAATAAATTCTTATTATTATTATTTATTAATATTAGTATCATTATTACACTAGTGCAGGAGTTAACGAAGTGGAAGACTACTATAAATGATGCTGCAGACCACATTACATGATGTGGAAGAGAACATTGAATAAAATGATGGGCCACATTAAATGATGTGGAAAACAACATTGCATAAAATGACGGGCCACTTTAAATGATGTGGCAGACTACATTGAATGACATTGCAGACCATATTGAATGGTGAGGCAAACCACATTGAATATTGTGACAGGCCACATTAAATGAAGTAGCAGACTACTTTATATGACATAGAGCACCACTATAATAATGTGGCAGACCACTAGACCACTCTAAAAGACATTGCAGACCACATTAAATAATGTGACTGACCATATTAAATGACGTGGCAGGCCACTTTAAAAAAACATTGCAGTCACCTTTAAATGATGCGGCGGACCACAGTAAAGAATGTAGAACACTACAATAAATTATGCTGCAGACCACGTTAAAGGGGAACATTATCACCAGACCTATGTAAGCGTCAATATATACCTTGATGTTGCAGAAAAAAGACCATATATTTTTTAACCGATTTCCGAACTCTAAATGGGTGAATTTTGGCGAATTAAACGCCTTTCTAATATTCGCTCTCGGAGCGATGACGTCACAACGTGGCGTCACATCGGGAAGCAATCCGCCATTTTCTCAAACACCGAGTCAAATCAGCTCTGTTATTTTCCGTTTTTTCGACTGTTTTCCGTACCTTGGAGACATCATGCCTCGTCGGTGTGTTGTCGGAGGGTGTAACAACACGAACAGGGACGGATTCAAGTTGCACCAGTGGCCCAACGATGCGAACGTGGAAAGAAATTGGACGTTTGTTCCGCACACTTTACCGACGAAAGCTATGCTACGACAGAGATGGCAAGAATGTGTGGATATCCTGCGACACTCAAAGCAGATGCATTTCCAACGATAAAGTCAAAGAAATCTGCCGCCAGACCCCCATTGAATCTGCCGGAGTGTGTGAGCAATTCAGGGACAAAGGACCTCGGTAGCACGGCAAGCAATGGCGGCAGTTTGTTCCCGCAGACGAGCGAGCTAAACCCCCTATCGACCCTAGCTTCCCTGGCCTGCTGACATCAACTCCAAAACTGGACAGATCAGCTTTCAGGAAAAGAGCGCGGATGAGGGTATGTCTACAGAATATAATAATTGATGAAAATTGGGCTGTCTGCACTCTCAAAGTGCATGTTGTTGCCAAATGTATTTCATATGCTGTAAACCTAGTTCATAGTTGTTAGTTTCCTTTAATGCCAAACAAACACATACCAATCGTTGGTTAGAAGGCGATCGCCGAATTCGTCCTCGCTTTCTCCCGTGTCGCTGGCTGTCGTGTCGTTTTCGGCGATTTCGCTTGCATACGGTTCAAACCGATATGGCTCAATAGCTTCAGTTTCTTCTTCAATTTGGTTTTCGCTACCTGCCTCCACACTACAACCATCCGTTTCAATACATTCGTAATCTGTTGAATCGCTTAAGCCGCTGAAATCCGAGTCTGAATCCGAGCTAATGTCGTTATAGCTTGCTGTTCTTTCCGCCATGTTTGTTTGTGTTGGCATCACTATGTGACGTCACAGGAAAATAGACGGGTGTTTAAAACGATGGTTAAAATCAGGCACTTTGAAGCTTTTTTTTAGGGATATTGCGTGATGGGTAAAATTTTGAAAAAAACTTCGAAAAATATAATAAGCCACTGGGAACTGATTTTTAATGGTTTTAACAATTCTGAAATTGTGATAATGTTCCCCTTTAAAGGATGTGGCAGACTACATTGAATAAAATGACGGGCCACACATTAAATGATGTGGCAGACTACATTGAATGACATTGCAGACCATATTGAATGGTGAGTCAGACCACATTGAATATTGTGACAGACCACATTAATGATTTGGCAGACTACTTTAAATGACGTAGCGGACCACTATAAAAATGTGGCAGACCACGTTAAAAGACTTTGCAGACTACATTAAATGATGCTGCAGACCACATTAAATAATGTGGAAGACAACACTGAATAAAATGACGGGCCCCTAAAATGATGTGGCAGACTATATTGAATGACATTGCAGATCACATTGAATATTGTGACAGGCCACCTTAAATGAAGTGGCAGACTACATAGCGGACCACAATAGCATATGGCGGAATAGCTCGGTTGGTAGAGTGGCCGTGCCAGCAACTTGAGGGTTCCAGGTTCGATCCCAGCTTCTGCCATTCTAGTCACTGCCGTTGTGTCCTTGGGCAAGACACTTTACCCACCTGCTCCCAGTGCCACCCACACTGGTTTAAATGTAACTTAGATATTGGGTTTCACAATATAAAGCGCTTTGAGTCACTAGAGAAAAGCGCTATATAAATATAATTCACTTCACTTCACTTAATGTGGCAGACACTACTATAATGTGGGAGACCACGTTAAAAGACGTTGAGGCAGACCATATTGAATGGTGAGGCAGACCACATTGAATGGTGAGGCAGACCACATTGAATATTGTGACAAGCCACATTAAATGAAGTGGCAGATTACTTTAAATGACATAGCGGACCAAATTAATAATGTGGCAGACCATGTTAAAAGACATTGCAGACCGCATTGAATATTTTGGCAGACCACAATGAATGATGTGGCAGACCACAGTGAATGATGTGGCAGGCCACAGTGAATGATGTGGCAGACCACAGTGAATGATGTGGCAGACCACAGTGAATGATGTGGCAGGCCACAGTGAATGATGTGGCAGGCCACAGTGAATGATGTGGCAGACCACAGTGAATGATGTGGCAGACCACAGTGAATGATGTGGCAGGCCACAGTGAATGATGTGGCAGGCCACAGTGAATGATGTGGCAGACCACAGTGAATGATGTGGCAGACCACAGTGAATGATGTGGCCGACCACAGTGAATGATGTGGCAGACCACAGTGAATGATGTGGCAGGCCACAGTGAATGATGTGGCAGGCCACAGTGAATGATGTGGCAGACCACAGTGAATGATGTGGCAGGCCACAGTGAATGATGTGGCAGGCCACAGTGAATGATGTGGCAGACCACAGTGAATGATGTGGCAGGCCACAGTGAATGATGTGGCAGGCCACAGTGAATGATGTGGCAGGCCACAGTGAATGATGTGGCAGGCCACAGTGAATGATGTGGCAGGCCACAGTGAATGATGTGGCAGACCACAGTGAATGATGTGGCAGGCCACAGTGAATGATGTGGCAGGCCACAGTGAATGATGTGGCAGGCCACAGTGAATGATGTGGCAGACCACAGTGAATGATGTGGCAGACCACAGTGAATGATGTGGCAGACCACAGTGAATGATGTGGCAGGCCACAGTGAATGATGTGGCAGGCCACAGTGAATGATGTGGCAGACCACAGTGAATGATGTGGCAGGCCACAGTGAATGATGTGGCAGACCACAGTGAATGATGTGGCCGACCACAGTGAATGATGTGGCAGACCACAGTGAATGATGTGGCAGGCCACAGTGAATGATGTGGCCGACCACAGTGAATGATGTGGCAGACCACAGTGAATGATGTGGCAGGCCACAGTGAATGATGTGGCCGGCCACAGTGAATGATGTGGCAGACCACAGTGAATGATGTGGCAGACCACAGTGAATGATGTGGCCGACCACAGTGAATGATGTGGCAGGCCACAGTGAATGATGTGGCCGGCCACAGTGAATGATGTGGCAGACCACAGTGAATGATGTGGCAGACCACAGTGAATGGTGTGGCAGACCACAGTGAATGATGTGGCAGGCCACAGTGAATGATGTGGCAGGCCACAGTGAATGATGTGGCCGACCACAGTGAATGATGTGGCAGACCACAATAAAAGACATTGCAGACCATGTTAAAAGACGTTGCAGACTACATTGAAAGATGTGGCAGACCATGTTGATTGATGTGGCAGACCATGTTGAATATTGTGGCGGACCACATTGAATGATTTGCCAAACAACATTGAATAAATTGGCAGGCCACAGTAAATGAAGTGGTAGACCACCTTAAATGTTGTGGTGGACCACATTGAATATTGTTACGAGACAATTTAAATCACGTTAAATAATGTAGAAGACCGCATTGAATAAAGTGGCGGGCCATTATAATGATGAGGAGGACCACTTTAAATCACCACATTAAATGATGTGGCGTGCCAAATAAAAATGATGTGGCAGGCTAAATCTGTCCTGCTGGCTTTGAATTTGACACATGTGCACGAGGGCTTCAGCACAAATCTTGCCATATCGTGCAAGAAGAGTGTACATACAGGTAAAAGCCAGTAAATTAGAATATTTTGAAAAACTTGATTTATTTCAGTAATTGCATTCAAAAGGTGTAACTTGTACATTATATTTATTCATTGCACACGGACTGATGCATTCAAATGTTTATTTCATTTAATTTTGATGATTTGAAGTGGCAACAAATGAAAATCCAAAATTCCGTGTGTCACAAAATTAGAATATTACTTAAGGCTAATACAAAAAAGGGATTTTTAGAAATGTTGGCCAACTGAAAAGTATGAAAATGAAAAATATGAGCATGTACAATACTCAATACTTGGTTGGAGCTCCTTTTGCCTCAATTACTGCGTTAATGCGGCGTGGCATGGAGTCGATGAGTTTCTAGCACTGCTCAGGTGTTATGAGAGCCCAGGTTGCTCTGATAGTGGCCTTCAACTCTTCTGCGTTTTTGGGTCTGGCATTCTGCATCTTCCTTTTCACAATACCCCACAGATTTTCTATGGGGCTAAGGTCAGGGGAGTTGGCGGGCCAATTTAGAACAGAAATACCATGGTCCGTAAACCAGGCACGGGTAGATTTTGCGCTGTGTGCAGGCGCCAAGTCCTGTTGGAACTTGAAATCTCCATCTCCATAGAGCAGGTCAGCAGCAGGAAGCATGAAGTGCTCTAAAACTTGCTGGTAGACGGCTGCGTTGACCCTGGATCTCAGGAAACAGAGTGGACCGACACCAGCAGATGACATGGCACCCCAAACCATCACTGATGGTGGAAACTTTACACTAGACTTCAGGCAACGTGGATCCTGTGCCTCTCCTGTCTTCCTCCAGACTCTGGGACCTCGATTTCCAAAGGAAATGCAAAATTTGCATGGTTGGGTGATGGTTTGGGGTGCCATGTCATCTGCTGGTGTCGGTCCACTCTGTTTCCTGAGATCCAGGGTCAACGCAGCCGTCTACCAGCAAGTTTTAGAGCACTTCATGCTTCCTGCTGCTGACCTGCTCTATGGAGATGGAGATTTCAAGTTCCAATAGGACTTGGCGCCTGCACACAGCGCAAAATCTACCCGTGCCTGGTTTACGGACCATGGTATTCTGTTCTAAATTGGCCCGCCAACTCCCCTGACCTTAGCCCCATAGAAAATCTGTGGGGTATTGTGAAAAGGAAGATGCAGAATGCCAGACCCAATAACGCAGAAGAGTTGAAGGCCACTATCAGAGCAACCTGGGCTCTCATAACACCTGAGCAGTGCCAGAAACTCATCGACTCCATGCCACGCCGCATTAACGCAGTAATTGAGGCAAAAGGAGCTCCAACCAAGTATTGAGTATTGCACATGCTCATATTTTTCATTTTCATACTTTTCAGTTGGCCAACATTTCTAAAAATCCCTTTTTTGTATTAGCCTTAAGTAATATTCTAATTTTGTGACACACGGAATTTTGGATTTTCATTTGTTGCCACTTCAACTCATCAAAATTAAATGAAATAAACATTTGAATGCATCAGTCTGTGTGCAATGAATAAATATAATGTACAAGTTGCACCTTTTGAATGCAATTACTGAAATAAATCAAGTTTTTCAAAATATTCTAATTTACTGGCTTTTACCTGTATGTTCATCAAACACCATGTAGAAGACACACTGGCCATTTTGGTTTTCAAGTCCCATTTTGGGGGGGGGGGGGAATTGGGATGGTTGTCAACCAGTTTGTTTTCCAATGAAAAATGTGTTTATTTTGTCCGTAGAAAGTTTTTATTGGCCCGCAAATGGCCCCAGGGTCACAGCTTGGGACAGCCCCGCAGAGACCATCCACACAAGTTAAAAAGTCACGGGCGTGTCGTGACGTGTGTTTTCATCAGGGCCCTTTTGCACCTGCCTGATGACATTTGGGCCGCACTAATTGAGAGGCCACCCTGATAAACATCTCGGCTGCCATTTGGGGCTGCTGAGGGAGGAGCAGCCAGGTGGGGAGCCACGTCCGGCTCCAGAGTCTGGAACCAACACCCAAACTGTGCCCGGCCCCCCGTGTCAGCACCTGTGCTCAGCCAATTAGATCTTTACCTTTAGCCAGGCGCGCTATCGGGGTTCGCCATCGCAGACCCACAGGCCAGCTGGGCACAGCCGTCCGGCTAGAAAGGTCATCGGTGTGTGTGTGTGTGTGTGTGTGAGAGTGACGTCGAATCAAGTGTGTATTCTGCAAAGTTCCCTCAGAACAGGTCGTCACAGGCCTGCTGGGCTGAATCACCGATACGTGTGAACCATGTGACACATGTCAGCGATGTGTCACTGCAGGCTCACACGCTAGCCTGCGTGCTAAGCGCTAATTGCGACGTCCGCCGAGTCTCTTCAAAGGATTTATACGCCAGATTAATGTCTTCAACCATCAGATGCTGGCGACAAGAACTTTTTGGACGTGTTTGAAATCAACGTGGTTGCATCTATGTAAAAAAATAATAATAATTAAAGCTGCAAGCAGCGTTGTTCGGGCCCGCGTATTTGGCAGGTGCTAGTCCTAAGTGTCCCAAGACTTTTGTCTAGTGTACCTACCTTGTCTGCATTGTGTGGGCACGTTGGTGCTTCCTGCTTTTAAGCAGTCATCTTAAAAAAACAGCATTGCAGCAGCATCAGCGCAGTGGGTCTTTGAAGGGTCATAAAATCAAAACCGGAGCAGTTAATTAAAAAGCGCTTCTGTTGTTGTAATCACAAGGGTTCAATGTCTCTCCTGTGTTAGTTTGAAGGCGAAACGACAAACGCGCTCAGAGGAGTTCGTTTTTGAAGGAAGGTGACTGGTTTTTACCAAAAATTTGTTTTGAAGGGGGAATAGCAAACTTCCTGTTGATTTTAGCTGGGGGTAGTCAATTTATGAAATGTAGGTCTAAGTGAGACCTACGGAGAGGTGTTTGTTTCATGTCTCTCCGACCTTCCCAGTGGGAGTTACAGGCAGTTTTGTAATTTTTTTCTTCCGAGGAGCAGTTTTTTATCAGTTTTATTCAAAAATTGCTGTAGAGGGCAATTTTTAAATTTGGGGTTAGTTTTCTTTATTAGATCGCAATTTTTGCCAGTCCTGATGTGTGCGTTGAGTTCAATGAGTTTTGAAGCGTGTTAAGGGGGTCAAATTACAGCTCAAAGAAGCAAAAGTGACTGTTTTTAGTACTTTTTTGTCTTGAAGGGGGAATTGCCAACTTCCTGTTGATTTTAGCCCGAGGATGTACAATTATGAGAACTAGGTATAAGTCAGACCTACATAGAGGATTTAGTTTCATGTTTTTCCGACCTTCCTAGTGGGAGTTACAGGCAGTCTAGTTTTTTTTTTCCTAGGGGGCGCTAGAGCGCAATTTTGAGTTTTGAGGTTTGGTTTTTTGATAAAAAGTTTTGCCGTATATTACTGATGTGTGTGTAAAATTTGGTGAGTTTTGAAGCATGTTAAGGGGGTCAAAGTAGTGCGCAAAGCTGCGGAAGAATAATAATAAGAAAGACTAAAACGAACGAATAACAATAGGTCCTTATGTCCCATTGCATAAGGACTCCCTGTGGGAGTCCTTTTGCAATGGGCCATTGCGGGCCCTAATAAGTACAGCAATAGGTGGCGCTGTAACTCCCTTTTTTGGCGCTACAACTCTTAAAAGTGAGGCTATTTTAGTCTGACATGTCACGGAAAAGGCACAACATATACTGTAGTAACATTTAAAACAATTATGGCAAAACAATCATTATTTTTGGTTGATATTGAAACTTTAAACTCAGCTTTAAATATGATTTATAAGAACAATAGATGTACATTAGTAACACCTACACACAAAAATAACAAGCAGAATGAGCTAAACAATTTTTAATAAAAGCTAGCATGCTAACAGTACTATGCTACCATGCTAGCAAACTATGCTACCATGCTAACAAAAGCATGCTTACTGTTAGCATTTGTGAAATACCAAAACATCAGACAATGTATAGTTGCTAAAATAGCAGCACACAACTACCCTTGTGTGGTGTTCGGGTCTGTGGGACCCGTTTTTATTTTTTATTAAAAGAAAAATGATACAATTGATTAATTTTTCAAACTGAGACTCACTGACTTTGGCTCATTTTCTGTGAAGAACATATATCAGAATATATATTCAATGACCACACGCCATACACCCCCCCTACACATTTCTATTACATATAAGATGTTCGGGTCCACTGGATAATAGAAGTGTGGAAATTGATGTTCTGTGTACCACAGACACAGACACAGAAACACAGCAGGCCTAGACAGGAGGAGGACAGAGTGTAGGTACACAGAACATCAGAGGGTCAAATGTGCGAGAAAATGAGAGCAGACAGTGTTGACAAACAATGTTGCAACCTTGTGTGGGAACCGCAAGTGCAGAAACACAAAAGAAGAATCCCTGTGGGATGCAGAAACTGGCAGAGAAATTTTCCGTGCAACGTTCATATTGTTGTTACTAAGCCAACATTTGGACCCGTTGCATTTTGAGGCTTTTAAAGTGTTTGATTGTGAGGCATTAAAAGCCACAAAATGCTACGGGTCCATCAGGCCCTCAAACGCTGGATGAGTAACAACAATATGAACATTACACGAGGGTTAAAATATAATTCTAGCATTCTCATGTTAGCATGCAAAAATGCTAACTGTAACGTGTCAAGTACCAAAATATATTAATCTGAGGTGTGTACCTGAAAATGTGTTTAAAATGCTAGCCTGCTATTGTTAGCATGCATCAAGTACCAAAAGTGTGTACCTACAAAATTAGCTAAATAAAAGCTAGCATACTAACAGGCAGAGGTGGGTAGTAACGCGCTACATTTACTCCGTTACATCTACTTGAGTAACTTTTGGGATAAATTGTACTTCTAAGAGTAGTTTTAATGCAACATACTTTTACTTTTACTTAAGTATATTTATAGAGAAGGAACGCTACTTTTACTCCGCTACTTTTACTCCGCTACTTTTACTCCGCTACTTTTACTCCGCTACTTTTATCTACATTCAGCTCGCTACTCGCTACTAATTTTTATCGATCTGTTAATGCACGCTTTGTTTGTTTTGGTCTGTCAGACAGACCTTCAAAGTGCCTGCCTTACTGGTGACGTTCACTTCGTTCCACCAATCAGATGCAGTCACTGGTGACGTTGGACCAATCAAACAGAGCCAGGTGGTCACATGACCTGACTTAAACAAATTGAAAAACTTATCGGGGTGTTACCATTTAGTGGTCAATTGTATGGAATATGTACTGTACTGTGCAATCTACTAATAAAAGTTCCAATCAATCAATCAAAAGTGTGAAGGAAAAAAGATACTTCTTTATTTCAACCGTACATCCCGTCAAAAGCCTAAAAACTGACTGCACAGTTCCTGTCTTCACAATAAAAGTGCCGCTCCATCGCGCCTGCGCTTTCAAAACAAGAGTCTCCGAAAGCCAGCGCAAACAAGCTAGCAAGCTAAGGAGTTTGACGCCAATATATTTCTTGTAAAGTGTATAAAAACGAATACGGAAGCTGTACAAATAAGATGCCAAAAACCCACCACTTTCATGTGGTATTAGACAGAAAGGAGGAACTTTTCTTCTTCATTTGAAAACGTGGACGTTATCAGCACTACTGTCTGATTACAATCAACGCAAGTCATCAGAATCAGGTAATACACCAACTTATATTCTAGTCTTCATGAAAGAAAGGAATCTATATGTTAAACATGCATGTATATTCATTAAAACATCTTTAACATGTAAACAAAACAGCAAAATAAATACATATTAATTATATACTGTATATATCAATGTATATGTATGTGTATATATATATGTGTGTGTGTGTGTTACTCATCAGTTACTCAGTACTTGAGTAGTTTTTTCACAACATACTTTTTACTTTTACTCAAGTAAATATTTGGGTGACTACTCCTTACTTTTACTTGAGTAATAAATCTCTAAAGTAACAGTACTCTTACTTGAGTACAATTTCTGGCTACTCTACCCACCTCTGCTAACAGGTATTATTTGTCAAGTAACAAAACATTTGGTGCTGAGGTGTATACCTGCAAAATTAGCTGAAAAAAATCTAGCATGGTAATATTGGAATGCTAAGAACTGTGCCGCTGGCAGATAAAAAAAATGTAGCTACGGGCTGCACTTTGGACACCCCTCACCTAGACAACATACAAAAACCAGGTCAATTATTTGGCAAACGTAAAATATTTTGTTGAAAACTGGACCACAAAAAAAGTAAGGGCGTCTGAAAAGTGAGGTAGCACAACAGATAGCGTCAAATAACAACAAATATAAACAGAATGAGCAAAAAAAAAAAAAAAAAGCTACCATGCTAACAAACTATGCTACCATGCTAACAAAAGCATGCTTACTGTTAGCATTTGTGAAATACCAAAACATGTGACAATGTATAGTTGCTAAACTAGCAGCACACAACTACCCTTGTGTGGTGTTCGGGTCTGTGGGACCCGTTTTTATCCATCCGGGAGGAGCTCAAAGTAAAGCCGCTGCTCCTCCACATCGAGAGGAGCCAGATGAGGTGGTTCGGGCATCTGGTCAGGATGCCACCCGAACGCCTCCCTAGGGAGGTGTTTAGGGCACGTCCGACCGGTAGGAGACCGCGGGGAAGACCCAGGACACGTTGGGAAGACTACGTCTCCCGGCTGGCCTGGGAACGCCTCGGGGTCCCACAGGAAGAGCTGGACGAAGTGGCTGGGGAGAGGGAAGTCTGGGCTTCCCTGCTTAAGCTGCTGCCCCCGCGACCTGACCTCGGATAAGCGGAAGAAGATGGATGGATGGATGGACAGTTAGCATTTGGGCCGATAAAAAATGTAGCTCCGGGCCGCACTTTTGATTGCCAGGTTGACATTTTGGCGAAAAAACATATTTTGCTCAAAACCCGACCACTCAAAAAGTGGGGAGTTTGAAAAAAGAGGTAGCACAACAAATATCGCTCCAATACATTCAAAGTCCATTACTGTAACTCACCCATCTGTTCAACGATGTCTGGAGGGAAGACTCGAGAGGCGAAGGCTCGTCGGAAGATGTCTGAAAACTCCTTGTCAAGGCCTCCGATGCCTATTTTCTCAAAGTTCCAGTCCGGGCTGATGATGGACTGGCGAGACTCTCTGGTCTTTGACTTGCCTGCAAATACGCCATTATTCAGGCAAGAAAAACTACAAATACTGCGGCTAATTGTGCTGTCTGGATGCGCCTCATTCAAATGTCATTTTTCATGAAAACTGTAGCGATATTAAACAAAGTCGCCTACTCATCATAAAGTCAACATAGCAACAAGTGGAGCCAGTAAAAGTGCACACAAAAAAACCTCCTTAGCATCATGTGAGCAGTGCGCCCTCTAGCGGCGCTTTAGAGTACTGTTATTTTGTTCCAAAAGGTCAAAGATGTGCAACTCACCTATCAGCGTCATGGAGGAACTGTCGGACTTCTCAAATATCACCTGACTGTTCGGCAGCAGCAAACCAATCTCAGTCTGCAACAAAGACACGTTAGCATTAGCATCCCCTGCTAGCTAGGAAATGTGGCGCTTCCCATATGTTTACAGTGGGGCCCGTACAGGTCAACTCCCGCATGATTGTGGAAATATCTAGACAGTGGAGAGCAACATACATCATTTTGGAAATATTTGTAACACTCATTTTAGTGCAATTTATGTGTACCAGCATAAAAAAATCTCTCAAGCAGACCGCAATATTTTATGTTTGTCATTTGAACTACAAACCCCAAAACCAGTTGTGTAAATGGTAAATAAAAACAGAATATAATGATTTGCAAATCCTTTTCAACTTATATTCAATTGAATGGACTGCAAAGACAAGATATTTAATATTTGAACTAAGAAACTCAATTTGTTTTTGCAAATTATCATTAACTTAGAATTTAATGGCAGCAACACATTGCAAAAAAGTTGGCACAGGGGCATTTTTACCACTGTGTTACATGGCCTTTCCTTTTAACAACACTCAGTAAACGTTTGGGAAATGAGGAGACCAATTTTTGAAGCTTTTCAGGTGGAATTCTTTCCCATTCTTGCTTGATGTACACCTCAAGTTGTTCAACAGTCCAGAGTCTCAGTTGTGGTATTTTAGGCTTCATAATGTGCCACACATTTTCAATGAGAGACAGATCTGGACTACAGGCAGGCCAGTCTAGTACCCGCACTCTTTTACTATGAAGCCATAAATATAGATGGATTCTCAGGCTGTACTGCATCAACAAGCGACATCAGTGTGTATAGGATATCACCACATGGGCTCAGGAACACTTCAGAAACCCACTGTCAGTAACTACAGTTGGTCACTACATCTGTAAGTGCAAGTTAAAACTCTCCTATGCAAGGCGAAAACCGTTTATCAACAACACCCAGAAACGCCGTCGGCTTCGCTGGGCCTGAGCTCATCTAAGATGGACTGATACAAAGTGGAAAAGTGTTCTGTGGTCTGACGAGTCCACATTTCAAATTGTTTTTGGAAACTCTGGACGTCGTGTCCTCCGGACCAAAGAGGAAAAGAACCATCCGGATTATTATAGGCGCAAAGTTGAAAAGCCAGCATCTGTGATGGTATGGGGGTGTATTAGTGCCCAAGACATGGGTAACTTACACATCTGTGAAGGCGCCATTAATGCTGAAAGGTACATACAGGTTTTGGAGCAACATATGTTGCCATCCAAGCAACGTTACCATGGACGCCCCTGCTTATTTCAGCAAGACAATGCCAAGCCACGTGTTACATCAACGTGGCTCAATAGTAAAAGAGTGCGGGTACTAGACTGGCCTGCCTGTAGTCCAGACCTGTCTCCCATTGAAAATGTGTGGCACATTATGAAGCCTAAAATACCACAACGGAGACCCCCGGACTGTTAAACAACTTAAGCTGTACATCTAGCAAGAATGGGAAAGAATTCCACCTGAGAAGCTTAAAAAATGTGTCTCCTCAGTTCCCAAATGTTTACTGAGTGTTGTTAAAAGAAAAGGCTATGTAACACAGTGGTGAACATGCCCTTTCCAAACTACTTTGGCACGTGTTGCAGCCATGAAATTCTAAGTTAATTATTATTTCCAAAAAAAAAAAAAAGTTTATGAGTTTGAACATCAAATATCTTGTCTTTGTAGTGCATTCAATTGAATATGGGTTGAAAAGGATTTGCAAATCATTGTATTCCGTTTATATTTACATCTAACACAATTTCCCAACTCATATGGAAACGGGGTTTGTACATTTGAGTCTCATTTGTAGTTCTCAGTCGCACTTCCAAGACATCAAATGGCAGTACATTACAGGCTATATATGGTAGAGATGTCCGATAATGGCTTTTTTGCCGATATCCGATATTCCGATATTGTCCAACTCTTAATTACCGATTCCGATATCAACCGATACCGATATATACAGTCGTGGAATTAACACATTATTATGCCTAATTTTGTTGTGATGCCCCGCTGCATGCATTAAACAATGTAACAAGGTTTTCCAAAATAAATCAACTCAAGTTATGGAAAAAAATGCCAACATGGCACTGCCATATTTATTATTGAAGTCACAAAGTGCATTATTTTTTTTAACATGCCTCAAAACAGCAGCTTGGAATTTGGGACATGCTCTCCCTGAGAGAGCATGAGGAGGTTGAGGTGGGCGGGGTTTGGGGGGGAGGGGGCAGGTAGCGGGGGTGTATATTGTAGCGTCCCGGAAGAGTTAGTGCTGCAAGGGGTTCTGGGTATTTGTTCTGTTGTGTTTATGTAGTGTTACAGTGCGGATGTTCTCCCGAAATGTGTTGTCATTCTTGTTTGGTGTGGGTTCACAGTGTGGCGCATATTTGTAACAGTGTTAAAGTTGTTTATACGGCCACCCTCAGAGTGACCTGTATGGCTGTTGACCAAGTATGCCTTGCATTCACTTGTGTGTGTGAAAAGCCGTAGATATTATGTGACTGGGCCGGCACGCAAAGGCAGTGCCTTTAAGGTTTATTGGCGCTATGTACTTCTCCCTACGTCCGTGTACACAGCAGCGTTTTAAAAAGACATACATTTTCTTTTTGAAACCGATACCGATAATTTTGAAACCGATACCGATAATTTCCGATATTACATTTCAAAGCATTTATCGGCCAAAAATATCGGCAGTCCGATAGTATCGGACATCTCTAATATATGGTATGTTGTGAAACGAGGAAGGAGCTTTTTCTAGGAAGCTGAATGTGTTATGTTGCGCCCTACAAAGTGTTTATACTGTAAGTATTGTGCTTATTCAGCTGTTTAATTGTAACGTGCATCATGGTTGAAGTTTTCATTACTAAATTTGGAGGTGTTGAAATCACCACGTGACATCGCCAATGCTAATAGTAGTATGTCGATCATAATATTTTATTAGAGCGTATCAAAACACGTATTGGTATGTCAGACTTAGCTTTGTCGTGGTTTAACTCTTATCTTACTGACAGGATGCAATGCATCTCCCATAATAATGTGACCTCGGACTATGTTAAGGTAACGTGCGGAGTTCCTCAGGGTTCGGTTCTTGGCCCTGCACTCTTTAGTATTTACATGCTGCCGCTAGGCGACATCATACGCAAATACGGTGTTAGCTTTCATTGCTATGCTGATGACACCCAACTCTACATGCCCCTAAAGCTGACCAACACGCCGGATTGTAGTCAGCTGGAGGCGTGTCTTAATGAAATTAAACAATGGATGTCCGCTAACTTCTTGCAACTCAACGCCAAGAAAACGGAAATGCTGATTATCGGTCCTGCTAAACACCGACATTTATTTAATAATACCACCTTAACATTTGACAACCAAACAATTACACAAGGCGAATCAGTAAAGAATCTGGGTATTATCTTCCACCCAACTCTCTCGTTTGAGTCACACATTAAGAGTGTTACTAAAACGGCCTTCTTCCATCTCCGTAATATCGCTAAAATTCGTTCTATTTTATCCACTAGCGACGCTGAGATCATTATTCATGCGTTCGTTACGTCTCGTCTCGACTACTGTAACGTATTATTTTCGGGTCTCCCTATGTCTAGCATTAAAAGATTACAGTTGGTACAAAATGCGGCTGCTAGACTTTTGACAAGAACAAGAAAGTTTGATCATATTACGCCTATACTGGCTCACCTGCACTGGCTTCCTGTGCACTTAAGATGTGACTTTAAGGTTTTACTACTTACGTATAAAATACTACACGGTCTAGCTCCGTCCTATCTTGTCGATTGCATTGTACCATATGTCCCGGCAAGAAATCTGCGTTCAAAGAACTCCGGCTTATTAGTGATTCCCAGAGCCCAAAAAAAGTCTGCGGGCTATAGAGCGTTTTCTATTCGGGCTCCAGTACTATGGAATGCCCTCCCGGTAACAATTAGAGATGCTACCTCAGTAGAAGCATTTAAGTCCCATCTTAAAACTCATTTGTATACTCTAGCCTTTAAATAGCCCCCCTGTTAGACCAGTTGATCTGCCGTTTCTTTTCTTTTCTCCTCTGCTCCCCTTTTCCTTGAGGGGGGGGGGCACAGGTCCGGTGGCCATGGATGAAGTGCTGGCTGTCCAGAGTCGGGACCCGGGGTGGACCGCTCGCCTGTGCATCGGCTGGGAACATCTCTACGCTGCTGACCCGTCTCCGCTCGGGATGGTGTCCTGCTGGCCCCACTATGGACTGGACTCTTACTATTATGTTGGATCCACTATGGACTGGACTCTCACAATATTATGTCAGACCCACTCGACATCCATTGCTTTCGGTCTCCCCTAGAGGGGGGGGGGGTTACCCACATATGCGGTCCTCTCCAAGGTTTCTCATAGTCATTCACATCGACGTCCCACTGGGGTGAGTTTTTCCTTGCCCGTATGTGGGCTTTGTACCGAGGATGTCGTTGTGGCTTGTGCAGCCCTTTGAGACACTTGTGATTTAGGGCTATATAAATAAAGATTGATTGATTGATTGATGTTTATGGCAAATCCAATGTTAATTAGCGTTAAGCTGGCACATTTGGAAGAGTGGAGCCTTATTTTACATTCGAGTGTTTTCCACCCCCTCCCCTCGGAGCGCTTGGCTCCTTTTACTCCAAGGGAATTCTCCGCAGCAAAGTCTGTGTAATTTATCCGCCATGATTATTAAGCCAAACGATGCTAGTGCGCATGCGCCTGACTTTGTGTTGCCCAAAATGCATTAATAAATTAAGTTTTTCCGGTAATTAAAAATTAGACGCTACTACTGACCGTCTGGAATTTTATTGCGTATATATATATATATATATATATATATACTTACATATGAGGGGAAACACCGCAGTGTACAGAAAGGTTGACAATACTTCACTAAGAAGTAAAACAAGCCTGAGCTGACCTTATGTTTCTTGGCAGCCACATGGTCTCCTTTCAGGATGCTGGGGTCCATGCCCTCCATGTCTTTCACCAACACCTCAATGGATGTATCACCAAACTTGTAGACCATCTGGAAGACAAAGAAGAAGCCGGTGAGAGTTGGCAGGAGGCGGCGATGCAAGGCGAAAGACGCCACACACCTGCTGCCGCGTACTGAAGGCCTGGCCGCCGAACTGCTTGATGAAGTCGCTGGCCATGGCGTCCGAGTCGTAAGGACTGCTGTCTACCGTTTTCTTCTGCCAGAAGTCGATCTGCAGCGTCATGGAGCTGATGCACTGCTTGGACTTGTCGAACATGTAGTTGGACACTGCGGGACAAACGTGATGATAACGATGAAGGCTTGGATCACGGATGAATCCCACAGAATGAAAAGAGCACTGAAAAATTGACCGAATAGTAAGGGTACACAAAAACAATCGTGATTCATACTCATCCTGATTCTAAATCAATTCATGTTTTTTAAATTGTTTAAAAAACTAAAATGTTTAAATATATATATATTTTTTTTTTATTAAATTTTTTTTATTGAAAAACATTTTTTAAATAAATAATAAAATAAATAATAACATTTTAGTCCATCTCCATGCAACCAGAAAGAGCAATTCTGTAACCCGTTTTGAAAAAATGTCATTATAATATTGTACATAAAAATTAGGGCTGTCAAAGTTAACGTGTTAACTATAAGTTCCAGTAGCGGCACAATTATTTTTTAATGTGGGATTAATGCACACGGGTCCTTTATGACCCTCGGGCATTTCCGTAGCCGGGGGGAAACTTGCCTGCGTTCACTAGTTACTGATGAGCCACAAGCGGAAAATTAGTGAGCAGAAATGGACAAAGAAAAGGGTACATTTTGAAAATATCAGGTTTAAAGCCTGACGAGTAGTTCTCCGAATTAATTTTTGCCTTAACATGACACCACTGCGTCCATAGCGTTCTACTCGTATGGATTCTTCATTTATCACTCTAAGCAACGTGTAAGTTTTACAATATAACTAAAACAATTCTTACTTATCAAACCGTCCCATGTGTGATGTCAGTAGGAGTGTTTTCATGCATATTTGTATCGTAATGTATTCGAGATAGTGTCGTTAATCTTAGCTAATATGCTAACACGTTTTACGAGTGTCTGTGTTAGTATTATTAACTTACAATGGTGTTCTTTTTGTATTGTTTCAGTTTCACAAATTCCTCAGTAAATTCAACAAAACGTCACCGTGGAGTTATTGAGTCTGTTCAGCTGGTTGGCGAGCTAGCTTCCGCAGATGATGACTTCTGTTTTGTTTGATCAGCCGTTCTGCTGCTGTTACAGACACCATTTGGAAACAATTAAGGTATGTAAATAAATATTTACACAATCTTTCTGAGTAAATAACTCATTTCACAACGTATATATCTGCGGCTTATAGTCCAGTGCGACTAATATATAGAAACATATGATTTTCTTCTAAAATGTAGTGTGTACACTCTATAGTCTGGAAAACACAGCAATAAATGTATCAAAATGTTCCCTTATCCTTATAGTTTTTCATTTTTATATGCAGCCCCTGCACCGGAGCCTTCGCATTAGACCTCAGGTGTACCTAATGAAAGGGCCAGTAAGAGCATCTTTAAAGCTCACCTTCCACATCTTGTCCTATCGATAGACCGGCCCATTTTCTCTGTGGGGGACAAAAGAGAGAGGTGGACTTCAGTGTTTCCATGCACAAATACACAAACTAACATCTATTTACACTTGTGAGAGAACGCAGAGGAGGAAGTGAGCGTGGTACCTGAGTGCTGGTGTGGCAGGCGGCAGCCCAGGTTAAAGATGGAGGAAGAGGCGGTAGACACAAGGCAGGGTTAAAAAGGAGGAAGAAGCAGTGACAGAGACAGACGTGCAAAGAGACGAGCGCTCAAAAACAAGCTGAGCAGTGTCACCTTCTGTATTCACGCTGCATCTTATAAAAGTATGGCATGGGTAAAATAGACGTTTGTATGGAGGTTATTATAGACATCATTACCAAAGCTTTTATGGCTTGACACTGAATTTATGCCACTGAATTTGTTGCGTTTGAATTTTGTGAACCTCATTTTTTCAATCAAAATGTGCTGACAATTTCATTGAGTAAGAATCTGCGTACAAAATGTATGGGTTCAAGAATTCAGTGAATTTATTGCTTCAAAACTCAAGAATCACTTCCGGTACATTAAGACTGAAGCAATTGATCCTGTTTGAGAACCAGCCGAAGAGGCGCTTCAGTCTAAATTAACTGGAAGTGGCTCTAGAGTTTTGAAGCAACAAATATTTCTGCACTGTTTTTTTTACACTAAATATTTTATACAATGAATTTTTATACACTGAATTTTTTATACACTTAATGTTTATACATTAATTTTTTAAACTAAATATTTTATACATTTAATTTTTTACACTGATTTTTTTTTGCACAAAATTTTTATACAGCAAATTTTTCATATACTTAATTTTTATAAATACATTTTTTACACAGAATTTTTCTGCATTGAATTTTTTTTTACTGAATTTTTAATTTTTAAATACACACATTTTGCTCACAAATTGTTATTTACCAAAATGTCAGCATAATTTGATATTTAAATTTAATGTCCAACAAAAGCTTTCGTAATGAAGAAACAAAATAACCTCCATGCGTGTGCCTAATTTGCATAAATTGGTACATTGCTTGTAATTAAAAAAAAGTCTTAAAAAACATTATGCATATGTAAAACACAAAAACAAATCTTTGTGTTATTATTAGTTAGCTAGGAGTAAGGCTGTCCCAATCTGATAATGATGTAGGTCCAATTTTCAGCAATAAAACAAGTATGGGATGATATTAGCTTCTATGTAAAATGTCTGATACAAGCAGGCTTGTATCGGACAAGTTACTTGTCCGATAATGTGTGTGGTATACAAGATGCCACACACATTACTTGTGTGTGGCATCATGTGCGATGCAAGCAGTCCTGCAGCGTGTTTACTTGTGTGTGGTATCATATGCGATACAAGCAGTGCCGCAGCGTGTTTACTTGTGTGTGGTATCATGTGCGATACAAGCAGTCCCGCAGCGTGTTTACTTGTGTGTGGCATCATGTGCGATACAAGCAGTCCCGCAGCGTGTTTACTTGTGTGTGGTATCATGTGATACAAGCAGTCCCGCAGCGTGTTTACTTGTGTGTGGTATCATGTGCGATACAAGCAGTCCCGCAGCGTGTTTACTTGTGTGTGGTATCATGTGCGATACAAGCAGTCCCGCAGCGTGTTTACTTGTGTGTGGTATCATGTGCGATACAAGCAGTCCCGCAGCATGTTTACTTGTGTGTGGTATCATGTGCGATACAAGCAGTCCCGCAGCATGTTTACTTGTGTGTGATATCATGTGCGATACAAGCAGTCCCGCAGCGTGTTTACTTGTGTGTGGCATCATGTGCGATACAAGCAGTCCCGCAGCGTGTTTACTTGTGTGTGGTATCATGTGTGATACAAGCAGTCCCGCAGCATGTTTACTTGTGTGTGGTATCATGTGCGATACAAGCAGTCCCGCAGCATGTTTACTTGTGTGTGATATCATGTGCGATACAAGCAGTCCTGCAGCGTGTTTACTTGTGCAAAGCTGGACAGCTGTCCTACAATAAGCACACATGTTCTTCTATTATAGTCAAGACATTTACAAAAGGTAAACAGTTGTGCTCTAAAGGGTGAGCGGGGCCAATGTGGTGTAGTAAAACGGGTCATGTTTTTATGGATATAAAGTATGTGTTTGTCGCAATATACAGTATATTGACATCGTTTTATCGCCAAGTACTACTTTCAATACAGGAATCTTCTTGAAATTTTTGAGCTACATTATGTGGTGTTAGAATGTTGGAAGCAAAGCTCAGTATAAAAACAACACAAGCCCGAAGCCTCCATGCAGACTTAAGTGACAGAAAGTGAGCCTGGCCAGGTGTTTTCCTACCTGTGGCAGACTGAAGGCGATGGTGCCGACGTTGACGCTGGGGTGTGTCGTCAAGCTGAACACGTACTTGTGCGTTACGTTGCGCACGGTCACGTGTCTGCGGCGACATGAGGAGGAAATAGCATGTACCGTTGCTGTCACATGGCCGCGTGGAATAGCGAAAAGGGGAGCGGACTCACTGTTCAAAGTGCGCCTCCTTCTCACTGATGACGGCAAAGTTGGTCAAGGAGAGCTTCTCTGTTGGGCACCGCGCCACCTGCATCACCTGGCGGGAGTAGAAACTGTTATTCAAACGCCGTAACAAGATTGGTCATTCATAAAATGTACTACGGTACAGTGGAATATTGATTTACAAACTCTCTAAATGCAAACCTTTCGATTTACAAACTTTTACATGGAGCCAAAAATGTCTCAGTGTGCGAACGCTTTGTTCGTTCATTTTGTGTCACGCCTGCAGGACAAAAAGCAGGGCAAAGCATTGTTGAGGAGGCACAGCCCTCTACGTTACTTGCGATACAAGCAGTCCCGCCGCGTGTTTACTTGTGTGATATCATGTGCGATACAAGCACTCCTGAAGCTTGTTTGCTAGTGTGTGATATCATGTCCGATACAAGCGGTCCTGCAGCGTGTTTACTTGTGTGTGATATCATGTGCGATACAAGCAGTTCTGCAGCGTGTTTACTTGTGCGTGATATTATGTGCGATACAAGCAGTTCTGCGACGTGTTCACTTGTGTGTGATATCATGTGCAATACAAGTGGTCCTGCAGCCTGTTTACTTGTGTGTGATATCATGTGAGATACAAGCACTCCTGAAGCTTGTTTGCTAGTGTGTGATATCATGTCCGATACAAGCGGTCCTGCAGCGTGTTTACTTGTGGGTGATATCATGTGCGATACAAGCAGTTCTGCGGCGTGTTTACTTGTGCGTGATATTATGTGCGATACAAGCAGTTCTGCGACGTGTTCACTTGTGTGTGATATCATGTGCAATACAAGTGGTCCTGCAGCCTGTTTACTTGTGTGTGATATCATGTGAGATACAAGCAGTTCTGCAGCTTGTTTGCTTATTTGTGAAATCATGTGCAATACAAGCAGTTCTGCAGCGTGTTTGCTTGTGTGTGATATTATGTGCGATACAAGCAGTCCCGCAGGGTGTTTACTTGTGTGTGATATCACGTGCTATACAAGCGGTCCTGCAGTGTGTTTACTTGTGTGATACAAGCAGTTCTGCAGCGTGTTTACTTGTGTGTGATATCATGTGAGATACAAGCAGTTCTGCAGCTTGTTTGCTTATTTGTGAAATCATGTGCAATACAAGCAGTTCTGCAGCGTGTTTGCTTGTGTGTGATATTATGTGCGATACAAGCAGTCCCGCAGGGTGTTTACTTGTGTGTGATATCACGTGCTATACAAGCGGTCCTGCAGTGTGTTTACTTGTGTGATACAAGCAGTTCTGCAGCGTGTTTACTTGTGTGTGATATCATGTGAGATACAAGCAGTTCTGCAGCTTGTTTGCTTATTTGTGAAATCATGTGCAATACAAGCAGTTCTGCAGCGTGTTTGCTTGTGTGTGATATTATGTGCGATACAAGCAGTCCCGCAGGGTGTTTACTTGTGTGTGATATCACGTGCTATACAAGCGGTCCTGCAGTGTGTTTACTTGTGTGATACAAGCAGTTCTGCAGCGTGTTTACTTGTGTGTGATATCATGTGAGATACAAGCAGTTCTGCAGCTTGTTTGCTTATTTGTGAAATCATGTGCAATACAAGCAGTTCTGCAGCGTGTTTGCTTGTGTGTGATATTATGTGCGATACAAGCAGTCCCGCAGGGTGTTTACTTGTGTGTGATATCACGTGCTATACAAGCGGTCCTGCAGTGTGTTTACTTGTGTGATACAAGCAGTTCTGCAGCGTGTTTGCTTGTGTGTGATTTCATGTGCAATACAAACAGTTTTGCAGCGTGTTTGCTTGTGTGTGATATTATGTGCGATACAAGCAGTCCCGCAGTGTTTACGTGTGTGCTATCATGTGCGATACAAGCAGTTATGCAGCTTGTTTACTTGTGTGTGTGATATCATGTGCGATACAAGCAGTTCTGCAGCGTGTTTGCTTGTGTGTGGTATTATGTGCGATACAAGCAGCCCCGCAACGTGTTTACTTGTGTGTGATATCATGTCCGATACAAGCGGCCCTGCATTGTGTTTGTTTGTGTGTGATATCATGTGCGATACAAGCACTTCCGCAGCGTGTTATCATGTGCAATACAAGCAGTTCTGCAGCGTGTTTACTTGTGTGTGATATCACGTGCGATACAAACAGTTCTGAACAGTGCTCTTTCTCGAGTTGCCAGACCACCTCCTTGATCCACATCTTTTATAATCGAGCACGAACAACAAAGATGCAACAAACACAGAAAAACGCCAAAGGGAAAAAACTATCACTGTTCTGCAGAACTTTGTTGTACAAATCTGCCTCTGGCCTGCTGGGTCCAGTCTCGCAACTATCTGGGGTAGTGACCTTGTATGTCGTGTCTGTGATCTCTTTTCTTTCCTTTCCTCATTTTTTTTTCTTTTCACTTTCCTCAGGGGCGGATCCGCCACGGCGGTTGCTGGATGGGGCGGTATGGCGTAGTGGGTAGAGCGGCCGTGCCAGAAACCTGAGGGTTGCAGGTTCGCTCCCCGCCTCTTGACATCCAAATCGCTGCCGTTGTGTCCTCGGGCAGGACACTTCACCCTTGCCCCCGGTGCCGCTCACACTGGTGAATGAATGATGAATGAATGATAGCTGGGGGAAGTAGGCGCAAAACTGTCAGCCTCGCTTCCGTCAGTCTACCCCAGGGCAGCTGTGGCTACAAATGTAGCTTACCACCACCAGGTGTGAATGAATGATGGGTTTCCACTTCTCTGTGAGCGCTTTGAGTATCTAATAATAGAAAAGCGCGATATAAAATCTAATCCATCATTATTATTATGTTCCATCTCCATCACTGGGGTCCCTGCAGGTGGGTCCTGTGGTTCTCGTGGCCAAGTGCTGGGCAGTCCTGCCGCGGCCTGCTTGAGTGCGGCGGCCTGGGCTTGTGGGGGACTGGTTGCTTGTGGGGCGAGGAGAGGGGTGGGAGTGTCTCTGGGACCCTCAGTGCAGGGCGTCCCATCCTTTCGCCGCATGGGGTATGGTCCTTCGCTGGCTGTCTCCTGCTTCTCCCGTGCCTTGTCCTCTGCCGGGCACGTCTGTCTATGACCTACCGCTGGCCTGCCAAGCGGCACGGTCAGCCCTGTTCGGGAGGTCCTGTCGCTGGCCAGTCTGCCTGCTTGGGGCCGGGGGTCCCTTCTTCCCTGGGTACCGCACCTGCCTTTTTAAAGTGGGCTTTCTGGGTGGCTGGGGCAATATTTTGGCTCCCGCACAGACTGGGGAACAAATATACTGTACATGCAAACACCCATACACACAATTATTCATACATGTATACACGCACACATAGGTACTTAGGCTCTAAGGTGAATGAATGATGAATGAATGATAGCTGGGGGAAGTAGGCGCAAAACTGTCAGCCTCGCTTCCGTCAGTCTACCCCAGGGCAGCTGTGGCTACAAATGTAGCTTACCACCACCAGGTGTGAATGAATGATGGGTTTCCACTTCTCTGTGAGCGCTTTGAGTATCTAATAATAGAAAAGCGCGATATAAAATCTAATCCATCATTATTATTATGTTCCATCTCCATCACTGGGGTCCCTGCAGGTGGGTCCTGTGGTTCTCGTGGCCAAGTGTTGGGCAGTCCTGCCGCGGCCTGGGCTTGTGGGGGACTGGTTGCTTGTGGGGCGAGGAGGGGGGTGGGAGTGTCTCTGGGACCCTCAGTGCAGGGCGTCCCATCCTTTCGCCGCATGGGGTATGGTCCTTCGCTGGCTGTCTCCTGCTTCTCCCGTGCCTTGTCCTCTGCCGGGCACGTCTGTCTATGACCTACCGCTGGCCTGCCAAGCGGCACGGTCAGCCCTGTTCGGGAGGTCCTGTCGCTGGCCAGTCTGCCTGCTTGGGGCCGGGGGTCCCTTCTTCCCTGGGTACCGCACCTGCCTTTTTAAAGTGGGCTTTCTGGGTGGCTGGGGCAATACTTTGGCTCCCGCACAGACTGGGGAACAAATATACTGTACATGCAAACACCCATACACACAATTATTCATACATGTATACACGCACACATAGGTACTTAGGCTCTAAGGTGAATGAATGATGAATGAATGATAGCTGGGGGAAGTAGGCGCAAAACTGTCAGCCTTGCTTCAGTCAGTCTACCCCAGGGCAGCTGTGGCTACAAATGTAGCTTACCACCACCAGGTGTGAATGAATGATGGGTTTCCACTTCTCTGTGAGCGCTTTGAGTATCTAATAATAGAAAAGCGCGATATAAAATCTAATCCATCATTATTATTATGTTCCATCTCCATCACTGGGGTCCCTGCAGGTGGGTCCTGTGGTTCTCGTGGCCAAGTGCTGGGCAGTCCTGCCGCGGCCTGGGCTTGTGGGGGACTGGTTGCTTGTGGGGCGAGGAGGGGGGTGGGAGTGTCTCTGGGACCCTCAGTGCAGGGCGTCCCATCCTTTCGCCGCATGGGGCATGGTCCTTCGCTGGCTGTCTCCTGCTTCTCCCGTGCCTTGTCCTCTGCCGGGCACGTCTGTCTATGACCTACCGCTGGCCTGCCAAGCGGCACGATCAGCCCTGTTCGGGAGGTCCTGACGCTGGCCAGTCTGCCTGCTTGGGGCCGGGGGTCCCTTCTTCCCTGGGTACCGCACCTGCCTTTTTAAAGTGGGCTTTCTGGGTGGCTGGGGCAATACTTTGGCTCCCGCACAGACTGGGGAACAAATATACTGTACATGCAAACATACACACAATTATTCATACATGTATACACGCACACATAGGTACTTACGCTCTAAGGCTGGGCGATATGGGCCAAAACTGATACCGCGGTATTTTTATTTTGAATAACGGTATCCGATATATACTGTTTAAAAAAAAACAAAAAAACATTCAAAGTGCTTAAGGTTGCCTCAGTGTTTTATGGCTAGATAACCAGTGTGAGCGCTCAGATTATTTCTGTTGTAAGTAGTAACAAAATGCGTTGTTTATCCTTTAAAAAGTAATAAGTTAGCTGTTACTATGTCAAAGCAATTTTCGTTCATTTTTTTTTATGAATGTTAGGTTTACCGTATATCCTCACGCTTGTGCGCAGGATACATGGAGTTTGTACGGTGAAAGCCGCTGGCTGTTCAGTTTAAAACCACTCTTCAGCCACCCAGCCGCTACATTACAGTAGCTTCGTCCGCACGGGCTATATGGTTGGAGGCACTTTTAAACCGAGTTGTAGTTAAATATTGGACACACAGAGGAAACAGCAGAAAGAAGCTATCGCTTGCTACTGTGCTAAGTCGCTAACAGAAGTGAACAACATAAACAGATGAGATTATAGATAAAGTCGCTACAAGGAGAGATATAGCAAATTGGTGTATGTGTAAATAAAGCTGTAGTCACTCACCAATAGCCAAAATGCTGTCCAAAGCATCGCATCACTCCGGAGTCGATAAGTCTGCAGCGTGCCGTCATTAAAAAAAAAAAAAAAAGTTTGATGCGCAGCACGTTATTGTGCGCCAAAGTGCGTCAGAGAGAAGCCGCAAGAGGTGGGTGTGAGCCAAAGAGGACGCCCTATGCTTCGCCCGCAAACGGCCGTAACAAATGCACATCAAAAGACACCGGCGTGGCGGTATTGTCTCAAATATATACCGCTTTCTAAAAAAGACCAAAAATTGTTACGGCGGGGGCGGGGGGTCGCAGCTTACTGCGGGGTTCGTTCCCCCGGGATGCAGACGAACCACTCCAGACAAGGCGTGCAGGTAGGAACATGATTTAATCTTCAAAAAGCACATACTTGCCAACCCTCCCGGATTTTCCGGGAGACTCCCGAAATTCAGCGGCTCTCCCGAAAACCTCCCGGGACAAATTTTCTCCCAAAAATCTCCCGAAATTCAGGCGGAGCTGGAGGCCACGCCCCCTCTAGCTCCATGTGGACTTGAGTGAGGACAGCCTGTTTTCACATCCGCTTTCCCACAATATAAACAGCGTGCCTGCCCAATCACGTTATAACTATCAATCAATCAATCAATCAATCAATCAATCAATCAATCAATCAATCAATGTTTATTTATATAGCCCTAAATCACAAGTGTCTCAAAGGGCTGCACAAGCCACAACGACATCAAAGGGCTGCACAAGCCACAACGACATCCTCGGTATAGCCCACATAAGGGCAAGGAAAAACTCACCCCAGTGGGACGTCGATGTGAATGACTATGAGAAACCTTGGAGAGGACCGCATATGTGGGTAACCCCCCCCCCTCTAGGGAGACCGAATGCAATGGATGTCGAGTGGGTCTAACATAATATTGTGAGAGTCCAGTCCATAGTGGATCCAGCATAACAGTAAGAGTCCAGTCCACAGTGGGGTCAGCAGGAAACCATCCCGAGCGGAGACGGGTCAGCAGCGCAGAGATGTTCCCAACCGATATACAGGCGAGCGGTCCACCCCGGGTCCCGACCCCGGACAGCTAGCACCCCATCCATGGCCACCGGATCTGTGTGTCTCCCCTTCCACATATAATATATAATAGAATGATCGAGGGCGAGTTCTTGGTTTCTTATGTGGGTTTATTGTTAGGCAGTTTCATTAACGTCCTCCCAGCGCGGTAACAACACACAACAACAGCAGTCACGTTTTCGTCTACCGTAAAGCAATTCGTCTGCCGTAAACAGCAATGTTGTGACACTCTTAAACAGGACAATACTGCCATCTACTGTACATGCATATGTGACAATAACACCTACGGCTTTTAGAGAGTGCAGTGCACAACTGTGCACACAACAAGGAGACGAAGCAGAAGAACGAGGAAGATACAGCCGTGGCGACGCCGACGACGAGTAAGATTAAGAAATACGCTTGTAAGTTCCAAGCCGCAGCTGCGATTGGACCTGGATAGCCTCCGGGAAGAAGTGGGAACAGTTTGGAGCGGGCCCCTTCCTCTGTGCACAAAGCAAGGTCCATAAAGACATGGATGACAGAGTCTGGTGTGGATGAACTTGACTGGCCTGCACAGAGTCCTTACCTGAACCCGATAGAACACCTTTGGGATGAATTAGAATGGAGAATGAGAGCCAGGCCTTCTCGACCAACATCAGTGTGTGACCTCACCAATGCACTTTTGGAAGAATGGTCGAAAATTCCTATAAACACACTCCGCAATCTTGTAGACAGCCTTCCCAGAAGAGTTGAAGCTGTAATAGCTGCAAAAGGTGGGACGACATCATATTGAACCCTATGGGTTAGGAATGGGATGGCACTTCAAGTTCATATGTGAGTCAAGGCAGGTGGCCAAATACTGTTGGCAATATAGTGTATGGCCACTACTCACTAGGCCCTTAGAGTGACCGCCCTGAGATGGGTAGGTTGTGAGTTCAAACCCCGGCCGAGTCATACCAAAGACTATAAAAATGGGACCCATTACCTCCCTGCTTGGCACTCAGCATCAAGGGTTGGAATTGGGGGTTAAATCACCAAAAATGATTCCCAGGCGCGGCCACCGCTGCTGCTCACTGATCCCCTCACCTCCCAGGGGGTGAACAAGGGGATGGGTCAAATGCAGAGGACAAAATTCACCACACCTAGTGTGTGTGACAATCATTGGTACTTTAACTTCAATTGCGTCCTGCTTTGTTGATGTTGTGTTGTTTGACTGTAAATGGCTGGACATTTACAAATAATACGATCAGATTGAACCATTTAGTCTAATTAAGTTGGGTCTTTGTTTCCATAAAGCCATACACATAATACACATTTGATATATGGTAATTTTTTTAAACATATTTTATACACATTCTGTTATTTTATTTTTTTTAATTGAGGAAGTAGGCGCCCAGAGAGAAATGTTTTGGTCGCCAAAGCAAAAGAACTAACTCATGTTCACTTCATCTTTTTTGCTCTTGCTCTTTTCACCGCTGCACTCTTATTTATTATTATTAGCCTTGCACATATTAGTGATTAAAGTACTTGTTTGCAGATACTTGACTGCCATCTGCTGGCAGCACGCAGCATTACATTCACCGCACACTACAAAACTCCTAGGTCAGTGGTTCTTAACCTTGTTGGAGGTACCGAACCCCACCAGTTTTATATGCGCATTCACCGAACCCTTCTTTAGTGAAAAATAAAATGTTTTTTTTTTTTTTTTCAAATTCAAGACAAAGTTATATGTTTTTGGTAACACTTTAGTATGGGGAACATATTCTAAGTAACAAAGACTTAATTTAGAGTTATTTGGTTAGGGTTAGGGTTATAATAAGGCCATGCCGAATAAGGCATTAATAAGTACTTAATAATGATTAGTTAAGAGCCAATATGTTACTAATTTGCATGTTAATAAGCAACTAATTAATGGTGAATATGTTCCCCATACTAAAGTGTTACCATGTTTTTTACTGGTGCACAAAATGAACCATACATGAACATCACCTTGTTCAAAGAACAAAACCAACACAGTGCATAAACTCACAACAAATTACACACCTGCAAATCAGTCTGACTTCTGCTGTTGCCGTATCCGTAATACGCAGATAGGGAGAAGTTTTTATTTACACGATGAGTCGGGTGTGTCTTGACCTCCGCCGAACCCCTGAGCCCGACTCACCGAACCCCTACGGTTCGATCGAACCCAGGTTAAGAACCACTGTCCTAGGTGTTTACATGGCAGCTCACTTATAAAATGGACACTGACAAAATATGATCAAAACGCAAGCAAAGGACATATTAATATGAACGTATTATCTTTAAATTTGGAAAAGACTAAATTTATGGTATGCGGTAATAAAAGAAAGATAGAAGTTAGTTTATCCATAAACAATGTGAAAATCGAGGTGTCTGAAATCAGATTTCTTGGGGTCATCTTAGATGAAAAGTTGACATGGAAAGCTCATATATTGCATGTGAAAAATAAGGTATCTAAAAGCTTATTTATTTTGAACAAGGTTAAATACAGTTTCCTGTATAATACAATGAGAATGTTATATTGCTCAATTATTCTACCTTATTTCAATTATTGTGCAGAAATATGGGGAAATACATATCACAGTAACATAATGCCTTTATTTCTTTCACAGAAAAGAGTAATTCGTATAATTTTTACAGTAGGATATAGAGACTAGGGATGTCCCGATCCAGGTTTTTGCACTTCCGATCCGATACCGATATTGTTTTTGCACTTCCGATCCGATACCAATACTGACCGATACCGATACTGACCGATAATGGCCTATCCGAGCATGTATTAAAGTTTAAAGTTATTTAGCCTACTTAGTTGTCAGAATCATGTTGAAAAGGGTTTTAGTACTCTTGATAACAACTAGCCAGCTGAATTAAATGAGTTTGAATAATACACAATGGTTGGTAACAAGAAACTGACCTGTTTATTCAAGGATAAACACAAAATAGACAAAATTATACATGACAAACAGAAATGGCATCATTGAAACTAGGGCTGGGCGATATGGCCTTTTTTTAATATTGTGATATTTTAAGGCCATATTGCGATACACGGTATATATCTCGATATTTTGCCTTAGCCTTGAATGAACACTTGATGCATATAATCACAGCAGTATGATGATTCTATGTGTTTTGATTGATTGATTGAGACTTTTATTAGTAGGTTGCACAGTGAAGTACATATTCCGTACAATTGACCACTAAATGGTAACACCAGGATACGTTTTTCAACTTGTTTAAGTCGGGGTCCACTTAAATTGATTCATGATACAGATATATACTATCAGATATATACTATCATCATAATACAGTCATCACACAAGATAATCACATTGAATTATTTACATTATTTATAATCCAGGGTGTGGAGGGGGGCGCCGGATGTAAGTGTCAAAAAGACAGCCAAAAATGTTTGATATGAGAATAAATCTAAAGTTAAAATATAGGGTAGAAATGTAGTCTTGATTTTCAAAATGTTCTTTCAAGGCTTGCATGTCTACATTAAAACATTCTTCTTCATACTGCATTAATATATGCTACTTTTAAACTTTCATGCAGAGAAGGAAATCACAACTAAAAAAATCACTAATTTTTTCATACGGTGTTGATCTGGAAATTTTTGCCTCGGCATTTTGATGGTGTGGACGTGTGGCACCGAATGGAGATAAGCGTCTCGACAGACGTTATAATATTTGAACAATGATGACGAAAACTGTTTTCTCTGTCGTGTCCGTGTGTCGAAATTGTTATGCGCTTCTTTTTTTATTTGATTTTGTGCGTGGCATATAAATGCTATGCGCAGAGGACGTTTAAACAGTGCGCAATTGCACAAGCGCGCACCTTAGAGAGAACGTTGGTCACACGGCTGCGCTAGCATCACAGCTAACGTTAGCCATGCTGCTACCTCTCTGCTCGGGGAGGACGTATACGTATGTGACGTATGACGTGACAGTATGTGACGTATGACGTGACAGTATGTGACGTGTGTAAGAAGGTGCGCTTGCTGTCTGTGAGAGGGAGACACAGGAAAGAGTGAGAAGAGCCTGTCGTGTAAAGCCAGCAGCTAAAAGCAACTGCGTTCGAATCCACATACCTGTGGATGTGTTGAAGGTGTGCTGGAAAATGCGGAACGGAAATTATGGAGCAACAGAAAAGTGGAATGTACTATTTAAATAGGTGCGTTGGAAAACACGGAGCGGAGTTTTTTTTTTTAACTGGATCTGGATCGGCATTTTCCCATGCCTTGCCGATACGCATTTTTTTGCAAATATCGGCGGCCGATCCGATCCAAATATCGGATCGGGACATCCCTAATAGAGACCACACACATCCACTCTTCATTAGGCCAGGATTATTACAACTAAAAGACATTGTAGAATTGCATACTCTATTAGTGACGTTCAAAGCTAGAAATAAAGTTCTTCCGAAGGACTTACAAAAGTTATTTGTGTTCACGTCTGAAGATGAGAACCACAGAAGGCCGTATGATTTTAAACATCCAAGAGTGCGAACAAATTTGAAACAAATGTGCTTGTCTGGTTGTCCACTGGCGACGCTGAGATCATTATTCATGCGTTCGTTACGTCTCGTCTCGATTACTGTAACGTATTATTTTCGGGTCTCCCTATGTCTAGCATTAAAAGATTACAGTTGGTACAAAATGCAGCTGCTAGACTTTTGACAAGAACAAGAAAGTTTGATCATATTAGGCCTATACTGGCTCACCTGCACTGGCTTCCTGTGCACTTAAGATGTGACTTTAAGGTTTTACTACTTACGTATAAAATACTACACGGTCTAGCCTATCTTGCCGATTGTATTGTACCATATGTCCCGGCAAGAAATCTGCGTTGAAAGAACTCCGGCTTATTAGTGATTCCCAGAGCCCAAAAAAAGTCTGCAGGCTATAGAGCGTTTTATATTCGGGCTCCAGTACTCTGGAATGCCCTCCCGGTAACAGTTAGAGATGCTACTTCAGTAGAAGCATTTAAAGGCCTAAAATGAGATGTTCTTATTTAAACGGGGATAGCAGGTCCATTCTATGTGTCATACTTGATCATTTCGCGATATTGCCATATTTTTGCTGAAAGGATTTAGTAGAGAACATCGACGATAAAGTTTGCAACTTTTGGTCGCTGATAAAAAAGCCTTGCCTGTACCGGAAGTAGCAGACGAGTAGCGTGACGTCACAGGTTGTGGAGCTCCTCACATCTGCACATTGTTTACAATCATGGCCACCAGCAGGGAGAGCGATTCGGACCGAGAAAGCGACGATTTCCCCATTAATTTGAGCGAGGATGAAAGATTTGTGGATGAGGAAAGTGAGAGTGAAGGACTAGAGGGCAGTGGGAGCGATTCAGGATAGGGAAGATGCTGTGAGAGGCGGGTGGGACCTGATATTCAGCTGGGAATGACTAAAACAGTAAATAAACACAAGACATATATATACTCTATTAGCCACAACACAACCAGGCTTATATTTAATATGCCACAAATTAATCCCGCATAACAAACACCTCCCCCCTCCCGTCCATATAACCCGCCAATACAACTCAAACACCTGCACAACACACTCAATCCCACAGCCCAAAGTACCGTTCACCTCCACAAAGTTCATACAGCACATATATTTCCCCAAAGTTACGTACGTGACATGCACATAGCGGCACGCACGTACGGGCAAGCGATCAAATGTTTGGAAGCCGCAGCTGCATGCGTACTCACGGTACCGCGTCTGCGCATCCAACTCAAAGTCCTCCTGGTAAGAGTCTCTGTTGTCCCAGTTCTCCACGGGCCAATGATAAAGCTTGACTGTCATCTTCCGGGAATGTAAACAATGAAACACCGGCTGTGTTTGTGTTGCTGTAGTCGGCCGCAATACACCGCTTCCCACCTACAGCATTCTTCTTTGCTGTCTCCATTGTTCATTGAACAAATTGCAAAAGATTCACCAACACAGATGGTCAGAATACTGTGGAATTTTGCGATGAAAACAGACGACTTAATAGCTGGCCACCATGCTGTCCCAAAATGTCCTCCACAATCCGTGACGTCACGCGCTGACGTCATCATACCGAGACGTTTTCAGCAGGATATTTCACGCGAAATTTAAAATTGCACTTCAGTAAGCTAACCCGGCCGTATTGGCATGTGTTGCAATGTTAAGATTTCATCATTGATATATAAACTATCCGACTGCGTGGTCGGTAGTAGTGGGTTTCAGTAGGCCTTTAAGTCCCATCATAAAACTCATTTGTATACTCTAGCCTTTAAATAGACCCCCCTTTTAGACCAGTTGATCTGCCGTTTCTTTCCTTTTCTCCTCTGCCCCCCTCTCCCTTGTGGGGGGAGGACGACACAGGTCCGGTGGCCATGGATGAAGTGCTGGCTGTCCAGAGTCGGGACCCGGGGTGGACCGCTCGCCTGTGCATCGGTTGGGGACGTCTCTGCGCTGCTGACCCGTCTCCGCTCGAGATGGTCTCCTGCTGGCCCCACTATGGACTGGACTCTCACTATTATGTTAAATCTACTATGGACTGGACTTTCACAATATTATGTCAGACCCACTCGACGTCCATTGCATCCGGTCTCCCCTAGAGGGGGGGTGGGGGGGTCACCCACATATGTGGTCCTCTCCAAGGTTTGTCATAGTCATTTCACATCGACGTCCCATTGGGGTTGTGAGTTTTCCCTTGCCCTTATGTGGGCTCTGTACCGCGGATGTCGTTGTGGCTTGTGCAGCCCTTTGAGACACTTGTGATTTAGGGCTATATAAATAAACAGTGATATATTGGTCTGTTGCTGGAGTGAAAGCATGGAATTCTATAAACAAAGACTTAAAAAGTTGCAAGAATATCTTTGAATTTAAAAAGAGTTACAAAAAGAGACAACTGGAATTATATCAAACTGATTTTTGATTTCGATTGGACGTGTCATTGTGAAAATGCTTAAACGAAAATTAAGAAGTATGTTGGAGTTCGGGTGTTGGTGGAGGGAACAGTTATAAAGTCATCTAAAATGATTTGTGTTAAAAAGGGGGCAGATAAATATAAGAATAGTATTCTTCCATCTGCTCCTTTCTGATCATGGAAATGTATAAGAAACAAAAAAAACAATGAAAGTGTCAACTGTGCGTGGCTTGTATATATGCATTTTCTAGTGATGGGTCCGGCAACACCGATGCATCGGCGCATGCGTCGAGCTCATAGAGCAAAACCCTGTGTCGGTGCGCGTACCGCTTTTAGAAAGTCACGTGACCCATCATGAGCTGTTTTGGTCACGTGACCGATACGCGAACTGTGTCGCACTGACGCCTCCTCTGTGCCCTGTGAGCGGGTCTTTTCTACAGCCGGAGAAATAATAACTAAGAAGAGAAATCGTCTAAAATGTAATACGTCGGAAAAACCTTTTTTTTTTTTTTTTTTATAAAAATGTGTAAAAAAATAAAATAAAATAAATTCCCAGTCCACAATCATCCACAACACGTTCTCTTAGATTTCCATGTTATGATACATGTTCACATTATTTATTGACTGTATCTAAAAAAGATAAAAAATATATTTTTATTTAAATGAAGATATGAAATAATCCTAAATGAAATACAATGACTTGGTTTATATTATTGTATATACTAGGGCAGGGGTCACCAACGCGGTGCCCGCGGTCACCAGGTAGCCCGTAAGGACCAGATCAGTCGCCCGCTGGCCTGTTCTAAAAATAGCTCAAAGAGCAGCACTTACCAGTGAGCTGCCTCTATTTTTTAAATGTCATTTATTTACTAGCAAGCTGGTCTCGCTTTGCTTGACATTTTTAATTCTAAAAGAGACAAAACTCAAATAGAATTTGAAAATCCATGAAAATATTTTAAAGACTTGGTCTTCACTTGTTTAAATAAATTCATTTATTTTTTACTTTGCTTCTTATTACTTTTAGAAATACAATTTTAGAGAAAAAAATACAACCTTAAAAATGATTTTAGGATTTTTAAACAAGTATATCTTTTTACCTTTTAAATTTCTTTCTCTTCTTTCCTGACAATTTAAATCAATGTTCAAGTAAATGTATTTATTTTTTATTGTAAAGAATAATAAATATTTTAGCTTTTGGTTTTTCGACGAAGAATATTTGTGAAATGTTTCTTCAAACTTACTATGATTAAAATTCAAAAAAATTATTCTGGCAAATCTAGAAAATCTGTAGAATCAAATTTAAATCTTATTTCAAAGTATTTTGAATTTCTTTTAAAATTTTTGTTCTGGAAATTCTAGAAGAAATACTGATTTGTCTTTGTTAGAAATATAGCTTGGTCCAAATTGTTAAATATTCTAACAAAGTGCAGATTGGATTTTAACCAATTTAAAACATGTCATCAAAATTCTAAAATGTATCTTAATCAGGAAAAATTACTAATGATGTTCCATAAAAAAAAATTTTTAATTTTTTCAAAAAGATTCAAATGAGCTAGTTTTTCTCTTCTTTTTGTCGGTTGAATTTTGAATTTTAAAGAGTCGAAATTGAAGATAAACTACGCTTCAAAATTTTATTTTTATTTTTTTCGTGTTTTCTCCTCTTTTAAACCGTTCAATTAAGTGTTTTTTTCATCATTTATTCTCTACAAAAAACCTTCCGTAAAAGGAAAAAAAAAATGTACGACGGAATGACAGACAGAAATACCCATTTTTTTATATATATATAAATGTATTTATTTAGCTATTCTTGTTTAAATCACACTTACGTGTAACTTACAAATGACAATATATTTATTTATTTAAGTGTGTATCAAAATGTTAGCCCTTCGCATTAATCAGTACCCAAGAAGTAGTTTTTGGTTTCAAAAAGGTTGGTGACCCCTGTACTAGGGCATCAAATCAGTGTCAGTTGAGTCGGTCCATAGGTTGCCTGTAGGGATTTTTAATGTCCAGCAGATGTCAGTATTTAGTGACACAGTATCGACACAGTATCAATACAGTTTTGCAATGTGTCGAAACGCTTCATGACGCCTCATCAACCCATCACTAGCATTTTCATGAAAGGAATAAAAAGAAATGATGAATGATGAACGTCAACATGTGAAATACATGGTGTTATTTGAATTACCAGTGGTAGATATGAAGAAGAAGATTAGTCAATAAGCTCAGTTTCTTCCTGCTCCTTTTCGGACATGTTGAATTTGGCCAATTTTAGTCACGTGACGTGCTGAGCTTGTCTGAGACAAATCCGCCTTTTAGGTCAAGAACACTTGCTTACACATCACTTTAGCCCCATACAATAAACCCGTCCTTACTTTCTACTGCTTTGGAGCGAAGTTTGTCACATTTAAGTGCGACCTAACTCGTGCTAGCAGACTATTTCGCGGTGATAAAATGTGTCTTTCCGGGATGCCAACTTTTGAATGACAAGTATTTTTTGCCACATTCTCGAGGAACTTAAGACAGCCTTTCAAGTCTTTTAAAGACGACCTTTAACCGTCGCTAAAGTAGCAATGTGTGTGTTTTCGATGTTTGTAACAGGTTCCACTCACCCTCGATGACATCTTTGTGTTTGGAGTTTGTCGCCTGATACCAAAAAGTGCAAACTAGAACTCAACAAAGTCCTTCCGCTGACAGAGCAACGGCACACTCCGCCAAGTATCGCGAGAACAGGCGGGATCTTGTGGCATCATGTGACCAAAATACATAGACGTCACCAAAGCGTGAGAGTGTTTATTTTAGTAACACTCCAATGTCCATTGGTGGAGCTGTACACTTATTTGATGTGATACTGTACACTTATTTTAGGAGGAGATTTGATTTGGTATATTTATATTTAGCCTTCATAAGACCCTTCTGTTCCTCTGCATTTCTCTTCTGTTTTCCATCAGTTTGAGCCGGTGTCCTTTTCTTTTTTAAGTGACACAGTTAGTCATATGAAGCCCTCTGGTTCTCCTGCAGATGCCCTCCCACCTCGCCTGTTTAAGGAGGTACTTGCTACTATTGGATCAAGTGTCCTTAACATTATCAAAAGTAGCCTCTCTTCTGGAATAGTTCCAGTAGAGTTTAAACATGCAGTGGTACGACCTCTACTTAAAAAACCCAGCCTCGACCCCTCTCTCCTCTCTAACTTCAGACCTATCTCTAATCTTCCATACATTTCCAAAATATTAGAGAAGGTTGTCTACAGTCAGTTGTTGCCCTTCTTAGAGGATAATGGTATCACTGAGCTGTTCCAGTCCGGTTTTAAAGCCCTCCACAGCACAGAGTCAGCGCTTCTAAAAGTTTTTAACAATATCCTCCTGTCCACTGATTCTGGTAAATATGTTGTCCTGGTGCTTTTAGATCTGTCTGCTGCGTTCCACACCGTCGACCACGCCACCTTAATCACTCGTCTTGAGAACTGTGTGGGCATTAAGGGCGCCGCCCTCAACTGGTTCCGGTCGTACCTAACCGACAGGAGTTTTTGTGTAAAAGTAGACAGTTTTATGTCGTCCACAGCTCCTTTACCACATGGGGTCCCCCAGGGCTCAATCCTTGCCCCAATTTTATTTGCGCTTTACCTTCTCCCCCTTGGTTCTATTTTTAGGAAGTACAGTATTGCATTTCATTTTTATGCCGATGATTGCCAGATTTATTTTCTCATGGCACAAAATAACACGGTTCAACGTCTTATTGACTGCCTGCACGACATCAAAGTCTGGCTTTCAGCTAACTTCCTGAGCCTAAATGAAGATAAAACAGAAGTTATGTTGTTCGGTACAAGTCGCTCTCCCTCCCCCAACGTTGACCTCGGCACTCTGACCCCGTATCTCAGCGACTGTGTCACAAACCTGGGGGTAAAGTTTGACTCAGATTTTAAATTCGAAAAACAAATCAGCAGCGTCGTTCAAAAAAGCTTTTATCAATTACGCCAAATAGCGAAAGTGAAACCGCTTCTATCAAGACATGATCTTGAGAAATTAATCCACGCTTTTATCTCGACTCGTCTTGACTACTGCAATGCCCTGTATGTTGGCATTAGCCAGGCCTCCCTCGCCCGCCTGCAGCTCGTGCAGAACTCTGCTGCTCGTCTGCTAACACAGACCCGCAGACGTGAGCACATCACCCCTATTTTAGCGTCCCTTCACTGGCTCCCTGTGCGTTACCGAATACATTTTAAACTCCTTTTATTTGTTTTTAAATGTTTAAACAACCTCGCGCCAACCTATCTCTCCGACCTCCTTCAGCCTTACTGCCCCACCCGATCCTTAAGATCAGCCGATCAGCTGCTGTTGACGGTCCCTGACACAAGGCTGAAGCTTAGAGGTGACAGAGCTTTCGCCGTTGCTGCTCCCAAGCTCTGGAACGACCTACCCCTGAGTGTTAGACAAGCCTCCTCTCTTCCTGTTTTTAAATCTCTCTTAAAAACATACTTTTATTCCATGGCTTTTAACACTGAGTGATATCCATCCTGCAATGGCGCCCCATAATACACCTGCTGTGATCCTGTTTTTATGTTTTTATTAATTCTATTTTAATTATTTATTTTTTTATCGTGTTCTGTTTGTGTTGTGTGTTTGCTCGGTACTCGTTTTATCTTTTAACCTGCTCATTGTACAGCACTTTGGCTACCCCTGTGGTCAATTTTAAATGTGCTCTATAAATAAAGTTGATTTGATTTGATTTGATTTATAAAAGACAGCAATCTAGAAAGGATTATTCATATTTTGTTGCAAGCTATTTTTTTATACAATAAAGTCGATTTCTGAGCGTAATACCCAAATTCTACGATTGGATCGATGATTTCAAATTATTAATAAAATCTCGGAAAATGTTAAAAAATAAAATAAAGATTAAAAAAAAGCCATTAAATTATTGTCTTTAATTGCAGGAATTTAAGTAGTTTTAGAAAATATTTTTTCATTTTGCATTTTCTTTAACATGTTTTGTTTGTCGAACAATGTTGATTGCTCAACTTAGTGTGTTTAATTGTTCAATTAAAAAAGTAATAATTATATTTCATGAAGTAAAAATTAAATTTTAACAATATCCTGACGCTTTTTCACTTATTTAGTAACCAATTGTGGAAAATGTACTTTCTTATAAACAGCGCCCGCAAATGTACTTGTTTAGTATCGCGAGAACGAGCGAGATCTTGTGGTATCACGTGACAAAAATACATTGGCTTTAAAGCAGCGTGAGAGCGCTCCGACGCAATACATTATTTCTATTATAAAAATCAAAAAATATATTAATTTTACATATTACCCTGACTTATTTGATTCATTTTGTTAACCAATTGTGTAAAATTTACTTTTTTATGAACAGGGCCTGCGAATGTATTTATTTTAGTATCGCGGGAACGAGCGTGATCTTGTTGTATCACGTGACAAAAATACATTGACGCTCCGACACAATACAAAATTCACATTTTATAAGTAAAAAATGTTTGTTTTTTTCAGTTATTTTGGTAACTCGTGTAAAATGTACTTTTTAATGAACAGGGCCCGCGACTTTACTATTTTAATATCGCGAGAACGGGCGGCACCTTGTGGCATCACGTGACAAATAAATTGTAGACGTCACAGCTTCGCTCCAACAGAATATTTAGAATTTTATGTTAAGAGTAAGGGACAAGCGGTAGAAAATGAATGGATGGATGTTAAGAGTAAACTATTCATTTTGCATATTATCCTGACTCTTTTTCATGTATTTAGCAATGAATTGTTTTAAAAGTGCATTTTTATAAACAGGGCCCACGCATTTAACTATTTGAACCAAGTAGCATTTTGAGCGAGGACAGTTTGTCAAGGTATTTAAGTGTTGTTTCAAGAGACAGGACAGATGTCTTTAAAATACAAAATATTTATTTTGAAAATGTCTTTATAAGAGAGAAAAAAAAACAACAAAACCATACAAATTGTTTGGTTACTAGCATACCACACTATGCTAGGAACTAACAATGGAGAAGAGAGGATGCTCAAGAGGCAAAGAAGACAAACTGTGTGCCTCCCGACGCCAAGAAACGTGGCACCGGTGGTGAAAGTTCACCTTGCCTCTTTTACAAATGTACACGAGCATTCAGGTGGGGCGGACATGTGGAAACCATCATTGTTTTTTTAATTACAAAAACACAAAACCAAAAAGCAAATATAGTGAGTTTAATACACTTCTGAAGTACAGTGGGGACTGAAACTGTTGGCATTGATATGGGGAAGTCGCTGTTCAACCGAAATTGTGTTCCATTCTTCCAAAAACTGAACAGTTGCGCTTTTGAGAGACATGGCGGAGTCAAATGACAAAAGTGTTGTGTCTGCATTTGAGATATAAAGATATATGTATGTACTGTTCATCCTTTTCGTCGTTTTATTGTAGTTGTACAATAATATTCCCTGATGGCCTGGCTCGGCCGCTGTGTTAGAAGAAGAGATATCAAAATGAAAGGGGGATGGGGGGGACAAAACAAAAGAAGAGAAGTTGCGATACTGTCCATTGAGTGAGGTGGGAGGGGTGTGTGTGATGGGGGAATCGTTTGTGTTCTTCTTCAAATGTTACATACGCTGCTCAAACACACACAGCTCCTCCACCACGCAGCCTCCGGGCTGCTCTGAGGATCACAAAGAGCAGAGGAAACGCATCAAGCTTCCATATCAACATTTCATACTCGGGCAGGGGTGTCCAAACTTATTCCACTGAGGGCCCCACGCTGGAAAATGAAAGCATAGGGGGGCCATTCATTTTCAAAACTACCGTATTTTTCAGACTATAAGTCGCTCCGGAGTATACCGTATTTTCCGCACTATTAGCCGCACCTAAAAACCACAAATGTACTCAAAAGCTGACAGTGCGGCTTTTAACCCGGTGCGCTTTATATATGGATTAATATTACGATTCATTTTCATAAAGTTTCGATCTCGCAACTTCGGTAAACAGCCGCCATCTTTTTTCCCGGTAGAACAGGAAGCGCTTCTTCTTCTACGCAAGCAACCGCCAAGGTAAGCACCCGCCCCCATAGAACAGGAAGCGCTTCTTCTACTGTAAGCAACCACCCACCCCGGAAGAAGAAGCACGCGGTGCATGCTGGGATATGTGACGTTTCATTTCCATTTGTGTGTTTATGTAAAGACCCCAAAATGGCTCCTATTAAGTGTGTTGTCTGTCTAATTATAAATAATGCAGACGAGGCGTGTTAACTGAGTTCTCAACGTTTACTCACAGCGTGCTCATAACCACATTCTAACTGCCAGCATACAACGCTTCTCAGGGCTACCGCGCATGCTCGTCACTATCGTTGCATGCTGGGTAGTGTAGTTGTTATATTTGCTAGCTCATAACATCACATTAAGAGACACGCTTACGCGCTTAATTCAATACTCGCCGTCATTCCGGGTGGATTGACAAAAGACCTCCAGCCGCTAGATATTGGTGTCAACAGGGCATTCGAAGCTAGACTGCTAACTGCGTGGGAACAATGGATGACCGAAGGCGAACACACCTTCACTAAGACAGGGAGGCAGCGCCGGACGACATTCGCCCAACTTTTCAATTCGGACAACGAAGGAGAATAATTCGAGGGATTTATGAATGAAGAATAACTTCAGAAAGTGAGCGTTATGTTTATTTTGTGTGTTGTGACATTAACGTTCGAGCAACATTATGTTGCTATTGCTCTGCACTATTTTGAATTTTACTATGTTTGTGATTGCACATTTGCGTACATTTTGGGAGTGAACAGAGTTGTTAGAACGCTGGTTTTTAATATATTATTAAAGTTTGACTGACCTATCTGACTGTTTTTTTGACATTCCTTTAGCGCAGTTAGATGCGGCTTACAACACCGGGCGTCTTATAGGTGGACAAAGTTTTGAAATATGCCGTTCATTGAAGGCGCGGCTTTTAACCCAGGGCGCCTTATGGTGCGGAAAATACGGTAAGTCGCACCGGCCGGAAACGCATAATAAAGAAGGAAAAAAATATATAAGTCGCACTACAGTATAAGTCGCATTTTTAAAAAAAATTTAAAACCCAACATTAAGAATAGACATATGAAAGGCAATTTAAAACAAATAAAGAATAGTGAACAACAGGCTGAATAAGTGTACGTTATATGAGGCATAAATAACCAACTGGTATGTTAACGTAACATATTATGGTAAGAGTCATTCAAATAACTATAACATATAGAACATGCTATACGTTTACCAAACAATCTGTCACTCCTAATCGCTAAATCCCATGAAATCTTATACGTCTAGTCTCTTACGTGAATGAGCTAAATAATATCATTTGATATTTTACGGCAATGTGTTAATCATTTCACACATAAGTCGCTCCTGAGTATAAGTCGCACCCCCGGCCAAACTATGAAAAAAATTGAGACTTATAGTCCGAAAAATACGGTAATACTATACATTTTTTTTACCTTGAGGGCTCCCCTCAAGAAGGGTCTCACTCATTAAAATATAAAAAATGAATCATATTTTTTTATTCAACACTTAAATCTGTAGATCAAATTTCAGTCTATCAATAAAGATATTTTCTCTGTTTTTTGCCCTTTTGTCAAAACCCAGTGTTTTTATGGCAAACACACAAAATGTGCAATATTTTCCACCCAAAATTTTTAAAAGTGAAATATTTGATGTGAAGTAACTGGAACTTAGGTCAATTGGTCAATAATTCATAACACATTTTTTGAGCAATGAGTTTAAAAAAAAATCCCACTAAAATTCTTGGGGATCCAAAAGGGTCCCACTCATAAGTGTTAAAAATAAGTAATACATATATTTTTTTTACTTTCTATACATAAGTCTCGAGATCAACTTCAGATCTAATCGTTCATTTTAGGTTTTTATTTAAAAAAAAAAAAGTTTTCTTTTTGTTTTATGCCCTTTTTGTCAAAACCCTGTTAAAAAAAAAAAAAAAAAAAAAAAAAAAAAGTACAACATTTCCCCCACAACATTTTTCAAAGTGCAATACATGGTGTGAAGCAAGTCGAGCTTCAAATACGTCAATAATTCATAACAATATTGATTTTAATTCAATATTATTTTTTGAGCAATGACAGTATTTTATTTTTTTAAGAATTCCAACTAAAATATTTGGGGACCTCAAAGAGCCCGACTCATAAAAACGTTAAAATTAAGTCATTAATTGTAATGTGTTTAACTTTTAACGCTTAAGTCTTTGGATCAACTTCAGATCTATTCGTTGATAAATCTTCATTTTTTTTGTTTTATGCCATTCTTGTCAAAACCTTGTTTTAATGGGGGGAAAAAACACAAAATATGCAATATTTTTCCACCAATTCTTTTTAAAGTGGAATATTTGATGAGAAATAAATGGAGCCCTAAATAGGTTACCGTATTTTCCGCACTATAAGGCGCACCGGATTATTAGCCGCACCTTCTATGAATTACATATTTCATAATTTTGTCCACCAATAAGCCGCCCCGGACTAAAAGCCGCGCCTACGCTGCGCTAAAGTGAATGTCAAAAAAACGCTGCGCTAAAGTGAATGTCAAAAAAACAGTCAGATAGTTCAGTCAAACTTTAATAATATATTGAAAACCAGCGTTCTAACAACTCTGTCCCAAAATGTACGCAAATGTGCAATCACAAACATAGTAAAATTCAAAATGGTGTAGAACAATAGCAACATAATGTTGCTCGAACGTTAATGTCACAACACACAAAATAAACATAGCGCTCACCTTCTGAAGTTATTCTTCATTCGTAAATCCTTCGAATTCTTCGTCTTCGGTGTCCGAATTGAAAAGTTGGGCGAATACGGGATCCAAAATGGCCGGTTCCGTCTCGTCGAAGTCACCGGAGTCAGTGTCGCTGTTGTTGTGCAGCAGTTCTGTGAATCCTGCCTTCCGGAAAGGTCGGACCACAGTTGTGACCGAAACTATCTGCCCAGGCATTTACGATCCACTGGCAGATGTTGGCGTATGTCGACCGGCGCTATCTGCCCGTCTTAGTGAAGGTGTGTTCGCCTTCGGAGCTGTGTGAAAAAAGCCACCCGGCTTCTTCGCGTAAACTTCCCTTAACCACTCGCTCATCTTTTCTTCATCCATCCATCCCTTCGAGTTAGCTTTTATGATGACGCCGGCTGGAAAGGTCTCTTTTGGATGGGTGGAAGTTAGCATGGCAAGCTAGAACCACAGTGAAGGATGACTTCTCATTCCCTGTGGAGCGAATATTCACCGTACGTGCTCCCGTTCCACAGTGCGGTTCAGTTGCTGTGAAATACGGTAGTAATCCGTGTGCGGATGGAGAGATTGCGTCTTTTTATGAACCGGATCGTTTTGTAGGAGCCATTTTGTGGTCTTTACAGATGTAAACAGGAAATGAAACGTACGGTGATATCCGCGCGTTTTTTCTTCTTCTTCCGGGGGCGGGTGAAGCGCTTCCTGTTCTATGGGGGCGGGTGAAGCGCTTCCTGTTCTATGGGGGCGAGTGCTTTCATTGGCGGTTGCTTGCGTAGAAGAAGAAGCGCTTCCTGTTCTACCGGGAAAAAAGATGGCGGCTGTTTACCGAAGTTGCGAGACCGAAACTTTATGAAAATTAATCGTAATAAAGCGCACCGGGTTATTAGGCGCACTGTCAGCTTTTGAGAAAAATTGTGGTTTTTAGGTGCGCCTTATAGTGCGGAAAATACGGTAATAATTTATGACATTGATTATTTCTTTTTTTTAATAGGAAAAAAATATACCCCCTAAAATTATTGGTGATTTAAAGGGCCCCGTTCATAGAAGTGTTAAAAATAAGTATTTTTTTAAAACTTTCAACACTTGAATCTCTAGATCATCTTCAGATCTAAACCTCGATTATAAGTTTTTATGATTTTGTTATGTTTTTCGTTTGATTTCTACCAGTTTCTTACATTAAAAACTGTTTTTTAAAATGGCAAACACACAAAATGTGCAATGTTTTCCCCCAAAAGTATTTCCAAGTGGAATATTTGATCTGATTGATTTTGCTCATTATTATTTTTGAGCAATGACAATTTTCAAGTAAAAAAACGCTTGCATGGCAGCTTTGTGTTATTAAAGTCCACATTGCAAATGTATCTTGTCACATTTCACCTGTTTGCTCTTCTATTCCACTTTTCTATGTTTTTTGGGATAGTATTTTTAGAATGTGCTGTGGACCTTTAAAAATGAGCTGCAGGCCGCACTTTGGACACCCCTGCTCTACCGATCCGAGAACGGCAATCGTCTCACCTATGTCAGCTTCTTGGCTTTGTTGTAAAGTGAGTCCACCACTTTGCTCATGTTCTGAATGGTTTCCAAGGCTGCTTCGTACGTTTTGTCCACTGGCGGCTCCTCAAAGATGATCAAGACTCCTTCTCCCTGGTCCAGGATTCCTGTGGCGCAGACAAACCCCTAAGTAATGTTTCAAAGCTCACGCTTGTGCCATGCGGAGATATATATGATGGATCATACCGTGAAACTTTTTGTCTAGAATCATCTGCGATAGTTTACGCTCTACATCCCCCTGGAGATAAGATGCTGTTATGAAGAGGGACAAGTGGTCTGACTGTAGGCGAGGGAGGAGAGGAGGACTTACCTTTGACAGTTTGATTAGACCCGATATGTGTTCTATCTGTAGACACAAGGACAGTCAGTAAATGAACTAGGGCTGTCAAAGTTGGCCTGATGACAAAAAAACGCTCATTTTCCTTTAATGCCACTCTTATTTGGTCACCCTGGCGAGAGATTAGGGCTGGGTGATAAAACAATATCATTTTATGTCACGATAGACACGTACCGGTAACCAACATCGATTAAGAATGCGTTTGCCAATCAGGTGACAGTAACAATCACGTTTGGTTGATTCTTTGCATGGAGTGAGAAAAGAAATTCAAAATGAAGAAATTGTGGATAAAAGAGGAAAAGTCACCAGACAGTTTTTTTTTATTTTTTCCAAAGGGACCGTAGTCAGACCCATGTGGTCTGTAAATGATGAAAGGCAAGACCGCTAACACCACACCACCTTAGCTCACCCGTTAGAGCACAGCTGTAACTTCCTGCCACTAACTCTGCAGAAAATAGTTCTTCTCAGGTTTCTCTATGTTTACATTTTCAAACTTTGTACTATTTTCTTACACTTTATGAAGCATTTCTAGCATATTACTTATTTTTGGACCTTCATTTTAAGAGCTTATTGTTAAGTCTTCAATGTGATTTTACTTTTTTGTTTACATGCTTGTGTTGACATTTCCTTTCTGCCTGGTAGCTGAGGGCATTACAATCAGAGGAAGTTACATTTGAAATCTGTAAAAAAATATATACATGTATAAAAATAAAATATAAATAACATTTATTTAAAAAAAAACATTAAAACTAACATATACACCATGTATAAATATAACATAAAAATAGATAAATAGCTAAATAAAAATGTTAACATTTACCTGCTCCTTATTTTAAATAAGTCATAAAAAATATCAATATAAAAACACTTATATAGTGATAGAGTTTTTAAAACCCTCTGAGATATGTTTGGTTCTGTGCGAGATAGAGTGTTTGTGTCCATTTTGTGTTTAGCTGTTTAAAAATTACGTTTAACAAACATTTGCATAAATCGAACAAATTGTCCACTCCCATGTTGATAATATCCTATAAGCCTCAAAAAAGGATCCGTCTGAGGTACACCTATTTAAAGATAAAATGCTTGTATCCAGACAAAATGTGACAAATGGTGATTAAATATTTAAATGCTTTGACAGCCTAAAATGAAAACTATTATATTTTATTCTGAAGACGCCATGTGGGAACGCACCTGCACCCTGGAGAAGGGCTCGATGACCCGGATGAGGTTCTGTTCCAGCAGGTTGTCGTACAGCGTGGCCAGGTGTGTGTTGATGATGGGGTCGTCCCTCAGCTCCGCTCTGTACTCTGTGAGGGCCTGCAGGGGGCGCACACACGCTCACATTTAGGAGCGTCAACCTCACCTCCTCCTGACAAGATCCTCTTCTTACCTTTTCAAAGTCTGCTAACGATCGGTTCTTGCTGGCCTGGGCGACACATTTGAGAGCGTCTGTCTGCAGGGAGACAAACCTTCAACCTCTTGAAACAGTCAAAATAAATCCACCTGTGGCCACAGTAGAGAACGACCGACTATCAGCGCTGATATTTGTCATTTTGACGTATATCAGTCTCGGCCTACAACAGAACTACATGAGCAGATACAATATACCGTATTTTTTGGACTATAAGTCCCAGTTTTTTTCATAGTTTGGCCGGGGGTACGACTTATACTCAGGAGCAACTTATGTGTGAAATTATTAACACATATAAAATATCGAATAATATTATTTAGCTCATTCACGTAAGAGACTAGACGTTTAAGATTTCATGGGATTTAGTGATTAGGAGTGACAGATTGTTTGGTAAACGTATAGCATGTTCTATATGTTATAGTTATTTGAATGACTCTTACCATAATATGTTACGTTAACATACCAGGCACGTTCTCAGTTGGTTATTTATGCGTCATATAACGTACACTTATTCAGCCTGTTCACTATTCTTTATTTATTTTAAATTGGCTTTCAAATGTCTATTCTTGGTGTTGGGTTTTATCAAATAAATTTCCCCCAAAAATGCGACTTATACTACAGTGCGACTTATATGTTTTTTTCCTTCATTATTATGCATTTTCGGCCGGTGCGACTTATATTCCGGAGCGATTTATACTCCGGAAAATACGAATACACACATGATATCTGTACTTAATATTTTTAAAAAAAATCAATAATCCGTAAAGTAGTTTAAAAAATAGGCATGGCTCAATCACCAGCCCTTTTGCTGGATTTCATTATATTTTAAAACAATTTTATAAATAAAAATTACTTCCTTTGTCAATAATTCTCCTCAAATATGTTTAAATATCTGACACTGCATTTATTTGACTTTGCCTGAGAATTATTTTCCGGTCTGCTCAGCTGCTCATATGACCACATCTCCTTCCTCTCCTACTTGCAGTGCTTGTCGTCAAAACTTGTAATTTTTGCCAGCAAATCCAGTTTTTGTCCTTCTTCCCTGGCCTTGCCCCGGTCCCGTTTTCTTTGTTTTGGCTACCGCAGCGATGGAGACGCTCGACAAGCCTCCGCCAACAACACTCGCATCGTGGGCTCATTAAAGGAGCGCCACGAGTTTCATGTTCCGTGATTCAATCAAATTACGTGACAGCGATGGACGGACATGAAGACGACAGAAAAGATATCTCTGCAAAAAAACTCAAATTTTGTGTAAATATATTGACAACTATGATTATTACATAAGTAAAGAAGAGCAGGCAGCAGCTCACACATTCTCATTCTTTCTGTAACATCCAGGAAGAAATTATCTTGAAAAAGGTCTCAACTATAGTCTATGTCAGGGGTGCTCATTACGTCGATCGCGAGCTACCGGTCGATCTCGGAGGGTGTGTCAGTCGATCACCAGCCAGGCATTAAAAAAATAGTCCTAAAAATGAGCGATCATAAATCTTCACTATGACGTCACTTTCGTCACTTGATTGACATTCACGGCACCCGAGGGTCTTCTGAGATGACGCTGGCTGCTGCCAGCTCATTAAAATTACTGACTGGAAGGCGAGAAACACTTTATTTCAACAGACTCTGGCGCCGTACCTGTCGTCAAAACTCCAAAGACCGACTGCACAGTTGCACAATAAAAGCGCTGCTTCATCCTGCTTGCGCTACCAAAATAAGAGTCTCAGAAAGCTGGCGTGCACAAGCTAGCAAGCTACGGACTGGAGTTTGCCGACAATGTATTTCTTGTGAAGTGTATACAAAGGAGTACGGAAGCTGGATAAATAAGATGCCAAAAACCAACCACTTTCATGTGGTATTGGACAGAAAGGAGGACTTTTTTTCCTCCTCCATTCAAAAATGTGGATGTTATCATCACCACTGTCTGATTCCAATCAATGCAAGTCATCAGAATCAGGTAATACACCAACTTATATTCTTGTCTTCATGAAAGAAAGGAATCTATATGTGTTAAACATGCTTGTATTATATTTAAACACCTTTAACTTGTTAACAATATTAACTATATGTGTTAAACATGCTTGTATTATCATTAAACACCTTTAACTTGTTAACAATATTAACTATATGTGTTAAACATGCTTGTATTATATTTAAACACCTTTAACTTGTTAACAATATTAACTATATGTGTTAAACATGCTTGTATTATCATTAAACACCTTTAACTTGTTAACAATATTAACTATATGTGTTAAACATGCTTGTATTATCATTAAACACCTTTAACTTATTACCAATATTAACTATAAGTGTTAAACATGCTTGTATTATCTTTAAACACCTTTAACTTGTTAACAATATTAACTATGTGTTAAACATTCTTGTATTATCACTAAACACCTTTAATTTATTAACAATATTAACTATATGTGTTAAACATGCTTGCATTATCATTAAACATCTTTAACTTGTTAACAATATTAACTATATGTGTTAAACATGCTTGCATTATCTTTAAACACCTTTAACTTATTAACAATATTAACTATATGTGTTAAACATGCTTGTATTTTCATTAAACACCTTTAACTTGTTAACAAAAACATATGTTTCATAAATAAGTAAATATAAATTATATATATGAATGAGGTAGATCCCCACGACTTGATCAATTGAAAAGTAGCTCGCCTGCAGAAAAAGTGTGAGCACCCCTGGTCTATGTGAAGGAGCCCAGAATTGTATTTATTTACATTTTAACAATACTTCAGAAACCATACAATGTATTAAATCCATACAATTATATAAAATGGAGTAGATGAGTTATTGTGATGTAGAAAAATGTCATATTTGTACAAATTTTCCAGAAGATTATCCGTGTTTTGAAATGTAAATGTTGATGCTACTCTCAGACACATGTAATAAAGGTATTTGGTATTTTTTGCTGATAAATTAAACAATATTAGCACAGCATAAAACATTGTCATTAGTGGTCCCACCTTTTAAACAAAAATGTATGTTAAAGCTGGGGTACCTAAGTTATATTCTTTAACTAAAAAAAATATTAGCATCTTACAGTATATCGTAACAGTGATTATTTATGAATACATTGTACATCTGCGTGCTGTCTGTGCCTTATAATTAAGTATTTTAGTATATAAAACACCGGACGACAACCATTTATCGAGATGGTGGTCAACCCTTCCAGGTACAATCACAAGATTTAAAGAAAGGAGGGGTGAGCAGAGCCCACAAGGAGCCTCCTCATTGGCTGACGCAACAGATAGTGAAGTGCATGCATGGTGCAAGCTTGTTTTCAGTAAAGCATGGCTGCTGAACACCCACCTGGAAATATCGCAATACCTGCACTTGCTGTTACAGCATGTACTGCTAAAAAAAACAAAAGAGGAAATCAAAGAAAGAAAGACGTTGTATGGCTAAAAAAATCAGAAAAGAGCCAAAACTCGAATGAATATCGGTCAGGCATATTCAAGATGGAGGGCATTGCGGGACAGTCTTGGACTAACTTTGGAGGCGCAAGTGGCTGTTGTCCTTCTAAAGTTAAAGTACCAATGATTGTCACACACAATTTGAAATTTGTCCTCTGCATTTGACCCATCCCCTTGTTCACCTCCTGGGAGGTGAGGGGAGCAGTGGGCAGCAGCGGTGGCCGCGCCCGGGAATAATTTTTGGTGATTTAACCCCCAATTCCAACCCTTGATGCTGAGTGCCAAGCAGGGAGGTAATGGGTCCCATTTTTATAGTCTTTGATATGACGCGGCCGGGGTTTGAACTCACAACCTACCCATCTCAGGGCGGACACTAACCACAAGCCACTGAGTTCCATTTTCCAAAAAAATACCAACAAGGGGATCTTCGATGCAACTTCAGACTGTCAACAACCTATGCGTGTGCACGTAGAGCTTTCGTGCGCGATTTTGTGCACTTCCAGAGAGGAGGAGACTGGGAGGGACTATTAGTGAGGCGCACAGAGTGGGGGGCGGGATTTACAGTTTGAATTCTGCCTGGCGACACAAGATTCAAGTACCCCAGCTTGAAAAAACAATTCAAAGCCTTGCAATTTTGTTATTCTTGTAGAGAGACCTGTGAATAACAAAATAGTGTAATTTTTTGAAGACCGAATAAACCTCTTTGGATTAATTCAAAGCCTTATCCAGCTGTTTACTGGCTTATACCATTCGTGTTGAAAAAACTTATCAGCTCCAAATATCGGTCCTTAACTACTAATGACCGTTATCGGCCCTGAAAAAAACCTATCGGTCCATCTCTAGACCGCAGTGGGAAAAAACAAATCCTTGCCTGACGGCCGGTGTATCGCAGGGCCAGTTTACCGCTGATCAGGGATTGCACCTCCTCTGGTCTGCAGAGGCAGCAAGAAGAAGTAAAAAAAGCAGAGAAAGGTCAGTCACTGTCACGGGAAGGAAAAGGAAGGATCAGCTGACACTTACGAGTTGAGGACAATTTTGCAGAGGAGCATGTATTTAAGGGCTGTGATGGCTCTGGGGCTGTCGATGGAGTCGTAGCCCTCAAACGCCTCGAAGAAGTAAGAGTAGGCCGTCTTCCAGTCCTTCTCCTCTGCCGCGTGTATGATCCCTGCACAAGACGCACACGCGCAGAGTCAGTCAATGTCGGATAAATACCCCAGAAGACGACGGCGGCCCCACCTGACTGCATGTCCAGAGCTGCCTGGAGTTTGGGGGGACAGTAGATGGCGTTGGCGGTGGTCCGCGCGGAGGTGAGCGCGGCACGGGCCTTGGGCAAGTTGCTGAGGGCGTGGTACGTCTTGCTTTCCAGCAACTGGACCTCCACCAGCAGGGCTTTGTCGTCCATCTTCTTCAGCTCCAGGAGCAGCTGAGAGCCTGTAGGGAAGAGAAGATGACTCTCATTCACCTCGTGGAAACACATCACGTACAGTCAAGCAGCAATACTTATTTTTTTGTGTACAAAATGCAGGCTAGCACCCACCGAGCGCCAGAGCCTCCTGGTATCGCTTGGTGTCGAAATAGAGGGAGATCAGTCGAGCCTGAGGGCAGAAGAAGAGGAGAACTTTGTCAGGGAGATGAATCACATCAGTCTGACGTGACAGAATAACAACAAGCAAATTGTTATATTATTGCCTCACTCCTCACCATGACAGTATCACATGGCACACTTCCTAATTATCACCTTGGCCATCCTCTCCGGATGCTTCAGATTAATTCTTTGTTTGACAGTATCACATTTACTTGCACTTTCATTCCTTCTCGCACGCAAGTCGCTGCTGAATTCTCGCTGGCTGTGTTGACGCATTCAACAAGCATTAGTGGACAGTCTAAACCAAAATGAGTGGGCGAAATGAAACTATTTACGAAGCCAACCACACTGGAACACAGTGTGCTGTCGTCTGCAGAAAGCTAAATATGCGGTGCACAATGCCTATAAATACAGCGGAAAAGCCTCAATTATCCTATTAATAAAACTATCGACCCCTCTTTATTTACAAACAATGTGCAACGTTACATTTTTGTTTACAGAAGTATTTTATTCAAGAAAGAATATGTAAGTTTGCAATTTGTTCTCCTCAATTTTGGGATTTTTTTGCAAACAATGTGCATTATATTACATTATTCTTCACAGTTATTCAGAAAAAGAAGATGTAATCTTGCACTTTATCAATCACAATGTTGGTGTTCATTATTCATTTGCATACAATGTGCAATGTTACATTTTTGTTTACTGATGTATTTTATTCAAGACAAACGTTTTCAGTTTGCACTTTATTTATCTCAATGTTGGAGTAATTTATTCGCATACAGTGCAATGCTACCTTTGCATTCACTAACATTTTATTCAAGACAGAAGATGTAAATTTGCACTTTAACCATCTCAATGTTGGGGTTTATTATTTATTCGCATACAGTGTGCAATACTACATTTTTGTTAACATATGTTTTTTATTCAAGACTTTAATAAAATGCAAAGTTAGATCTAATCTTAATGTTGGGAGTTCATTATCAATTTTGCACACAATGTGCAATGCTACTTTTTTGTTAACAGAAGTATTGAAATACATTTTTTAACCTTTATTTACCCAGGAAGGTCCCATTGAGATTAAGAATCTCTTTTTCAAGGGAGTCCTGTACATTCATAAACCAGTGGAGGTGTCACTGGGAGGAGGGTGGGCGAAGTGTCTTGCCCAAGGACACAACGGCAGTAACTCGGATGGCGGAAGCTGGAAATTAACCTGTAACCCTCAGGTTGCTGGCACGGTCACTCTACCAACTGAGCCACAACGTGCCAAGTTTATACTTTAATAATCTCAATGTTGGAATTATCTCAATTAGGAATAATCTCAATGTTTATTTGCATACAATGTGCAATTCTACATTTGTATTTACTGACATATTTATTCAAGACAGACCATGTAGATTTGCACTTTACTAATCTCAATGGAGTTCATTACTTATTTGCATACAATGTGCAATGGTACATTTTTATTTACTGGCGTATTTTATTCAAGACAGAAGATGTAGGTTTGCTCTTTTTTCAATCTCAATGTTGGAGTTCATTATGTATTTGCATACAATGTGCAATGCTATATTTTTGTTTAGAAAAATACTTTTTTCGAGACAAAAGTTTTGTCTACAAGAGGAAGCTCTTTATTTAGCTTTTTGAATATTATTTTATACAAAGTGCAATGTATACCTGTTCTAAAAAGAGCAATTTGATACAAAATGGAATATGTGACGCAGTATATGTTCATGCCATGTGTCCTAGAAGTTGTGACATTGTCTCCTTTCAAACCAACCGTTTTGGACCAAATAAAAGTCAAATATGTTTTGAATGATCTCTTATCGGTGAGAAAACAGGCGGCTATTGATTTTTTGTGTGAAATAAATCCGAAGATTTTAAAATAAAATAAAATTAGAAGCCGTAATGCCCAGACTAAATTAACAATGTCACAGTTTCAATCAGCGTTTACATGAAAAATTGCTGAGATGTTATAACACTAAATGTAAGCAATCTCTACTCGGGCTGTGAATCTTTGGGCACCACATGATTCGATTCGATTCGTGGGTGTAAAGATTCGATTCAGGATCGATTGTCGCTTCCAAATGATTCTCGATTCGTAATCAATACTTTTTTAATAACATTGGATGCAAGTTTTCTGATTAACTACATTCCTCTAGAAAATAGATAAACAGCTGTGATTACTTAAAAGAAAACTGGTTTTGTTTAATTAAACTAAATCAAAACATTTAAAGGGGAACATTATTACAATTTCAGAATGGTTAAAACCATTAAAAATCAGTTCCCAGTGGCTTATTATATTTTTCAAAGTTTTTTTCAAAATTTTACCCATCCCGCAATATCCCTAAAAAAAGCTTCAAAGTGCCTGATTTTAACCATCGTTATAAACACCCGTCCATTTTGCTGTGACGTCACATAGTGAATACAAACAAACATGGCGGATAGAACAGCAAGCTATAGCGACATTAGCTCGGATTCAGACTCGGATTTCAGCGGCTTAAGCGATTCAACAGATTACGCATGTATTTAAACGGATGGTTGTAGTGTGGAGGCAGGTAGCGAAAACGAAATTGAAGAAGAAACTGAAGCTATTGAGCCATATCGGTTTGAACCGTATGCAAGCGAAACCGACGAAAACGACACGACAGCCAGCGACACGGGAGAAAGCGAGGACGAATTCGGCGATCGCCTTCTAACCAACGATTGGTATGTTTTTGTTTGGCATTAAAGGAAACTAACAACTATGAACTAGGTTTACAGCATATGAAATACATTTGGCAACAACATGCACTTTGAGAGTGCAGACAGCCCAATTTTCATCAATTAATATATTCTGTAGACATACCCTCATCCGCGCTCTTTTCCTGAAAGCTGATCTGTCCAGTTTTGGAGTTGATGTCAGCAGGCCAGGGAAGCTAGGGTCGATATTCTTCTCTTGATCATCTTCGGTGGCATAAGGGACGGTGTGAGCCAAGACATACAGGGGGTTTAGCTCGCTCGTCTGCGGGAACAAACTGCCGCCATTGCTTGCCGTGCTACAGAGGTCCTTTGTCCCTGAATTGCTCACACACTCCGGCAGATTCAATGGGGGTCTGACGGCAGATTTCTTTGACTTTATCGTTGGAAATGCATCTGCTTTGAGTGTCGCAGGATATCCACACATTCTTGCCATCTCTGTCGTAGCATAGCTTTCGTCGGTAAAGTGTGCGGAACAAACGTCCAATTTCTTGCCACTTTCGCATCTTTGGGCCACTGGTGCAACTTGAATCCGTCCCTGTTCGTGTTGTTACACCCGCCGACAACACACCGACGAGGCATGATGTCTCCAAGGTATGGAAAACAGTCGAAAAAACGGAAAATAACAGAGCTGATTTGACTTGGTGTTTGAGAAAATGGCGGATTGCTTCCTGATGTGACGTCACAACGAATATTAGAAAGGCGTTTAATTCGCCAAAATTCACCCATTTAGAGTTCGGAAACAGGTTAAAAAAAAAGGTCTTTTTTCTGCAACATCAAGGTATATATTGACGCTTACATAGGTCTGGTGATAATGTTCCCCTTTAATAAAGTGGCTGGACGAGACGGATAAAAAAACAAAAAACATTTTAAATACATTTTTGATATTTTGTTTTTGAGTCTATTAGGAATCGTCACAAATAAGAATCGCGAGTCATTGGAAAATCGATTTTCTTGGACACTCCTAACCTCTACAGGGACTTTAACTCCAATGAATAAAACACTTTCCTATTCTTGGGGGGAATTTAGTGAATAAGGACTTGGTCTGCGTCAGGTTTTAAGACAAATACGTGGACTCGTCTTCACCTCGAGAGCTTGTCGTAAGAAGGTCCTCTTCTCAGTTTTGGCCCACTCGATGCACTCCAGACACAACTCCACCTCCTGGCCCGTCGCCGCCTCCATGTCCAGGAACAAGTCGAGCAGAGAGCGGACCAGCCGGGCAGCCTTGGCCTTGCTGATGGAGATCAGGAACGGCCGGACGAATTTCAGCAGACCCCCGAGTTCTGGAGACAACAAAAATGTAAAAGTGAGCAATCACAAGCAAGATCCGGAATAAGCGTTCAGAGTTTTAACCTCACCTGCTGCCTGTCCGGTCTTGGCCAGCAGCGTCCCCAGCTCCAGGATGCTCTGTTCTTTGACCCGGACAGCTTCTTCATCGTTCTCCTGGACATCTCTCCGTACTGCAAAGACCATTCAGGAAAATGTTATTCTTTCTGTCCTAACACGTTATCCATGGGGTTGTAATTAACCATGCAACTTGTTTACATCACCACGGTTCATTTTGATAGCCTTGTCAAATGTCTTTTCAGACCATTCTCTGAAGAATGAGAATGTATGACAAAATCGAGCGATGCGCTGAATTTTCAGCCAGCGACTTTTATCACCAAAACATAACTCCTGAAACCAGATGATGTTATTAGTTTAATATTTCTTCGGTCTATGAAATAAGCAAGAACAATTTTACAGTTCTACAGACCTAAAGGGTTTAGGCTGAAGTCAAACGCTTATTTCGCCTTACCCTATGAACAAAGTTGGCTACAAGCAAAACCGCAAGACATTGTGATGACCAAAGCAGGAAACACACGCTTGTTTGGGGAGGAGGAAACTTGTCTCCAGCGATCTGCAAAGAGTGGAACTATCAAGAGGGGGAACTTCCACGTTTAAATCCTAACATTCCAATCGCCGTATTGATTAGGTGAACAACACTGCACAGAAAAGGAAAGTACGGTCGTCCGAAGCACGCCAAATTAGTCTGTCGCGCCATTCAGTATTTGGCCTGTACATTATTATTCTATAGTGTTGTAATACCATGGGTAAATAAATATTTCATATTTTTATGATTATTCCAGTCTTTGAAGGCTACTACACAGCCATAGCCATAAATGCAATGTAGGCACGTAACGATAAACGGTCTGAAGATAAACCGTGGTACCACTCCTGACATTTAGTATGCATCCCTATCAGGGCTGCAGGGGGAGGCTGAAGCCTATCCCAGCTGCACTTGGGCGGGAGGCAAGGTACACCCAGGACAAGTCGCCTCCTCAAACCGGGCCACAGATAGACCAAAAAAACATTCGCACTCACATCTACTATCATTGTTTTAAAATAAAATGAGATGGATGAACTCACAGACCGGTAATACTGCTCATTCAGTGAGGAAGCATGGTAGAACTACCTCATTAGCTATCTTAAAAGCTAACACAAATACAAGTCTTATCAACCAATCAATCAAAGTTCACTATATATATATATATATATATGTGTGTGTATTTACATACTATAATAATGGATATATAGTTAATAATATTTGAAAGTTTAACTCCTACCTTGTTTACCTTCGTGACAACCTCTTTAAAGCTTTATAATTAATCAGAAATATCAAGCAGCTAAAGGTCAAACATGCTTAAGTGTGGAGAGTGTTTTGCCTTTTTCCCATTAAACCTTGCAATGGATTTGAATGGGTGTAATTCCGAATTAATTATTGTGATGGGACGTTTTTTTAGTAATATTCACAAAGTTCAGGGACGTCTTTTTAAAAAATAATATTCACAAAGTTCAGTGAGTAGGTTGTATTATGTGTGACCATGTTTGTAAGAATTTTTGAGCTGGTTGAAGTTTTTTCCCTGCACCATGACTAGGAAAGGTTGTTTGGATTGGGTCATATAAGTAATAATATATAAGTAGATAAGAATGCTGTGCTTGTAAATTTAAGAAAGTATGCATCATGGTCACTGATATGAGTTTCTGATATTGTCCACAAGATGGTGACAAATTGTCACCTGTCAGACCCCTGGGGATTTTAATTACCAGGGACCACATCAAGTCATAAAAATGGGGTACCACAGTAAAATTTTGGGGTCCCACTTTTTTTTTTAACCGTTTTGAAAACAAATGATAAATGTATGCATTATCCTGTTATATCTCACTTTTCTGTATTGTGTTTTGGAAAAAAGGTTGTCATAAACGTTACTTAATTCATCAAAAAAAATACATTTATTCAGTTATAAACATTAATTCACTTTCTTCTTTCCTTCATGGATCTAAACTCTACCGCTGCCGGTATTTTTTTCTATATTTTTATTTAATATGTTGTAGGTGTATTTATTTCAGTATAAAAGTGTAAAATGCTTCGGTTATGAAATGATGATAATGGTGTGCCAGGGCAAACATGCATATGACAAATTGATTATTCTCACCTGTATGTATCATCAGTCCTTTAAAAACAGCCACATCTACACTTTCATGGCAAATAATGCCAACAAACTTAGAATTGTGCAAGTTAGTTTCAATGTCATTTAATACAGTGGCACTCAATGCCTCTAGCATTTCATCTCTGGCTTCGTGATTGCCATAAGCCAGAGTTTCTCAAAGTGTGGGGCACGCCCCACTGGTGGGGAATAGAGACATGACAGGTGGGGCGCGAGGAACGGGAGGAAATTTCACTTTAAATTTTTTTATTTATTATATTCTTAGATTATTTTTTTTACTATGCTTTCATTTTCTATACACACTGTAAATCACTTTGTGATTCTGTCTGTGAAATCCGCTATATAAATAAATGGAAATTACCGGTACTTATTTTTACTGTAGGCTTTATATTTCTCGGTACGAGCAAAAGTTTGACAGACATAGCAACGGTAACTAATGGGGGCGGGGCTAAACGGAACAAGCTTTCGCGTGGATGGGTAGCAGGCTAATGTGTGGACCACAATTACACAAATATATACATTTGTGACTCGCACCTCAACGGTCGTCGAGCCAGAGCCTGCAGAGAAACAAAAATGTGACGGGCACACACTGTGTCATTCACCGGGAAGCACTAGCGTCAAGGCAGCTCAGCCCCGAACTCAATGAGGTTCTAACAGATGTGAGCGCGGTAAATTTGATCAAAATACGACCACTGAAAGTGCGACTGTTCTCTGCACTGTGTGAGGAAATGGGAGCTGATCATACAGCCGTGCTGTTTCACAGTGAAGCAAGGTGGCTCTCCCGGGGAAAAGTGCTGTCACTTGCCCTGTCTTGCCAAATGCATAGCTCCTCTTTTTTTTTTTTTGCAAAGATTGCAAAGTGGCACTTTTATTGTATTTATTATTGAACTTGATGCAAGTTATTTGATTTATTATTGAACTTGATGGAAGTTATAACATTTTTGTTTTATTTATTATTGAACTTGATGCAAGTTATAACACTTTTTTTGATTTATTATTGAACTTGATGCAAGTTATAACACTTTTTTTTATTTATTATTGAACTTGATGCAAGTTATAACACTTTTTTTTATTTATTATTGAACTTGATGCAAGTTATAACACTTTTTTTTATTTATTATTGAACTTGATGCAAGTTATAACACTTTTGATTTATTATTGAACTTTATGCAAGTTATTTGATTTATTATTGAACTTGATGCAAGTTATAACACTTTTTTTAATTTATTATTGAACTTGATGGAAGTTCTAACACTTGTTTTTATTTATTATTGAACTTGATGCAAGTTATAACAATTTTATTTGATTTATTATTGAACTTGATGCAAGTTAACACTTTTTTGATTTATTATTGAACTTGATGCAAGTTATAACACTTTTTTGATTTATTATTGAACATGATGCAAGTTATAACACTTTTTTGATTTATTATTGAACTTGATGCAAGTTATAACACTTTTTTTGATTTATTATTGAACTTGATGCAAGTTATAACACTTTTATTTGATTTATTATTGAACTTGAAGCAAGTTATAACACTTTTTTGATTTATTATTGAACTTGATGCAAGTTATAACACTTTTATTTTATTTATTATTGAACTTGATGGAAGTTATTTTATTTATTATTGAACTTGATGCAAGTTGTACCACAGCTGCACAGTTATTTTATTTATCATTGAACTTGGTGTTATTTTATGTTATTGAGTTTGAATGTATACAACTTGATGTTCAATAAATTTTAAAATGTTAAAGCTTGGCATTAGCGCTCTGTTGGGGCGATGGGGGCAGGTGGGGCTTGAAAACTTCCCCTTGTCCAAAGTGGGGGATGACAAAAAAAGTTTGAGAACCACTGCCATAAGCTGTGTGTTCCCCTTTAAGATTGGCGTTATGTGGGGTGAGTGACGTGTGTAAGTGAGTGGGCGAGTTAGGAGAGGGAGCACTAGCATGTTCAGGAGTGTTAATAGCATGGTGGATGTCCGCTTGGCTTTGTGGAAAACATAAAATCGACGGCCTCGTCATTCCGACTAAAGAGCGGAACTGCCGGGTAAAGTGGAGGGTGTAACCCCCAACAATATATCGACCCTGGAGGGAACGTCTCCCCTGCGCTCCCCGACCACGGTCTGGGAGCCGACAAGCAGGATGTAACATGATGTTCTTTGGTGCCTGGTGAGGCTGGATCTTTGAAAATCAGTGCACCCGGTCGTAAAGGTGTTCTTTTTATTATCCCGTTTACATGGCGTGCAAAACATTTTTCCATCTTCATAAGTGAGCCATTTGCTGTAAAGTGGCTCCTGAAGCCACTTTTCATTGAAGCCTCGCTTATTGGGTTTATTGCTCGCCACGATGAAAACAATGACATGTGGAAATGCAGTATTTGTGGTTGATAAAACTTACGGCGAATCAAAATTTAAGAAATTGTTCCAGAAAGTTCATTACTTTGAAGTCGACCAATAAAAACGCAATAAACGGGGACGGAAATTTGACTCGGCAAATATAAACAGAACACCGTTTTGACACGGAGAAGGCAGGGTCAGCCCTTTCTGGTTTCAATGCGTACAAAGACACAAAAAGTGCGTTAACGCCAACACTGGTTACATCCCCAGTGCAATCGTAATGCGTTGATTCAGTGCGGTTAGTACACAGTCATAGTAATACATGCAATGATAATAATAATTAGCATCATTTTGGGGTTTTCGGCTTTGTTCAGTTCAGTTGCAGAGCTTATTTAATCCTACCCCTTTTCATACCATAGCAATTTTATCCAATGTCCTTGTTCTCTGTAACAGAACAGTGAACAAATAAATAATATACCATTGTAAGCATATAAATATCAAACACATAAATATTTTTCTCAATAACAAAACAAAAATAAAGGGGAAAAAAAGGGTTCAAGATAAGGCTGGGCAATATATCTAATATACTCGATATATCGAATATACTCGATATATCGCGGGTTTGTCTCTGTGCGATATAGAAAATGACTATATTGTGATATTCGAGTATACGTTCTCACGGAGTTGCTTTTAGCTGCGGGCATTACCCTGCAGGCGTTTTTCACTCTTTCTTGTCTGTCCTTCTCACAGACATAAAACAAGCACACCTTCTTACATACGTCACATACTGTCGCGCGTGCAACATCATAAGCTCTTCCGGAGCAGAGAGGTAGCAGCGTGGGTAACGTTAGCTGTGATGCTAGCGGTGCAAGTGGTAATACGAGAGAAAGAAGGTGCGAATCTGGTAACAAATGAAGGAAGAATTAATTCCCAAGAAAAACAGCAGGGTGTCCATCGTCTGGCGGTGGTTTGGCTTCAAGCGGAAATATGTCGAACAGACAACCGTAATATGTCAACTGTCAAGTGTGCGGCAAAAGCGTTGCTACAAAAAGTAACAGCTCATTTGAAAAGTCACCTGCGAGAGAATGAAGAGTGCTTGAAACTCCGCATGTCAACATCTCCGTTCGGTGCCACACCCACCAAATGCCGAAGAAACCATTTCCAGATCAACACCTTATGAAAAAAATAGTCAACAACAAAAGGAGATAACGTCCGCAGGAACCTACCACATAGCGAAGGACATACACTATTTGATTTCCTAGTATACAGCTCTTTTTTATTTGACAGTTATTGAACTATTTTGTGTGACATCATGCACAAAAGTGCACTTTATTTGTTTTAAACTATTGTAGTGGCGTTCTGTACAAAAAGTGCACTTTAATTTAGTGTCGTTTTGATATGTCATCTTAGTGACATCATGCACAAAAGTGCACTCATAGCTTGTTTTAAAATGTCTCTGACAATCTTGCACTTTCTGTTTTGGAAATGACATGAATGTTTGTGCCACTGCTTAATAACTGTTTAATAAATACAGTTGGGTTAAATTGACTTAGTTGTGATTTCCCTCTCTGAGCATACCGTATATTAATGCAGTATGAACAAAAATGTTTTCATGTAGACACATATGCATCAACATCATGTGTTAATTCAAGGCTAAGGTAAAATATCGAGATATGTATTGTGTATCGTGACATGGACTAAAAATATTGAGATATTAATAAAAGGCCATATCACTCAACCCTAGTAAGCATACAAATATTAAATACATAAATAATCCTTGTCCCGATAACAAAAAAAAGGGTTCAAGATGTTTATCATAATTCTTGTTCTGTGTACTTTGTGAACACTTGGAGTTTGAACCATCTCTTAAACTGAATCATATTGGCCCTTAGAGATAGGGTGAGAAGCTCTGCCATCCGGTAGGAGCCCAAAGTAAAGCCGCTGCTCCTCCACATGGAGAGGAGCCAGATGAGGTGGTTCGGGCATCTGGCCAGGATGCCACCCGAACGCCTCCCTAGGGAGGTGTTTCGGGCATGTCCGACCGGTAGGAGGCCACGGGGAAGACCCAGGACACGTTGGGAAGACTATCTCTCCCGGCTGGCCTGGGAACGCCTCGGGATCCCCCGGGATGGACGAAGCGGCTGGGGAGAGGGAAGTCTGGGCTTCCCTGCTTAGGCTGCTGCCCCCGCGACCCGACTTCGGATTTTAAAGTTAGTGAATGAAGTAGGGATGTCCCGATCCGATATTTGGATCGGATCGGCTGCCGATATTTGCCAAAAATTGCGTATCGGCAAGGCATGGGAAAATGCCGATCCAGATCCAGTTTAAAAAAAAACTCCGGTCTGTGTTTTCCAACACACCAATTTAAATAATACATTCCACTTTTCTGCTGCTCCGTAAGTTCCGTTCCGCATTTTCCAGCACACCTTCAACACATCCACAATTGTCACGCAGTTGCTTTTAGCTGCTGGCATTATACGACAGGCTCTTCTCACACTTTCCTGTGTCTCCCTCTCACAGACAGACAAGCGCACCTTCTTAAACACGTCACATACTGTCACGTCATACGTCACATACGTATACGTCCTCTCCCAGCAGAGAGGTAGCAGCATGGCTAACGTTAGCTGTGATGCTAGCGCAGCCGTGCGAGCAACGCTCCCTCTAAGGTGCTCGCATATCAAACTCTTTTGACTGTCTTTTTGACACTTACATCCGGCGCCCCCCTCCACACCCTGGATTATAAATAATGTAAATAATTCAATGTGATTATCTTGTGTGATGACTGTATTATGATGATAGTATGTATCTGATAGTATATATCTGTATCATGAATCAATTTAAGTGGACCCCGACTTAAACAAGTGTAAAAACTTATTGGGGTGTTACCATTTAGTGGTCAATTGTACGGAATATGTACTTCACTGTGCAACCTACTAATAAAAGTCTCAATCAATCAATCAAAACACATAGAATCATCATACTGCTGTGATTATGTGCATCAAGTGTTCATTCAAGGCTAAGGCAAAATATCGAGATATATATTGTGTATCGCAATATGGCCTTAAAATATCGCAATATTAAAAAAAGGCCATATCGCCCAGCCCTAGTTCAATGTTTGTCATGTATAATTTTGTCTATTTTGTGTTTATCCTTGAATAAACAGGTCAGTTTCTTGTTACCAACCATTGTGTATTATTCAAACTCCCCTAATTCAGCTGGCTAGTTGTTTTCAAGAGTACTAAAACCCTTTTCAACATGATTCTGACAACTAAGTAGGCTAAATAACTTTAATACATGCTCGGATAGGCCAGTATCGGTCAGTATTGGTATCGGATCGGAAATGCAAAAACAATATCGGTATCGGATCGGAAGTGCAAAAACCTGGATCGGGACATCCCTAGAATGAAGCGCACGTTTGTAGTAGTTTCCCCGTATTTCTGCACAACAACTCAGATATGGTAACACTAGCGAGCAGTGGAGAATATGAAGTGATTTTTGGTTTTGAGCAGAGGTGTGTAGAATAGCCAGAAATTGTACTCAAGTAAGAGTACTGTTACTTTAGAGATTTATTACTCAAGTAAAAGTAAGGAGTAGTCACCCAAATATTTACTTGAGTAAAAGTAAAAAGTATGTTGTGAAAAAACTACTCAAGTACTGAGTAACTGATGAGTAACCTGTTCGTTTAATGATGACGGCAACAAATAATGCAGAAAAACATAAAAATAGCAATGAGCAAATTCAGAGACAGGAATATCTCTTAAGCAACTAAAACAATAATATACGTATATTATATAATAATACATTAACATAAAAAAACAGCCCCATTGGCTCAGTAGGCAGAGAATACAAAGGAAAATAAGTTCGCCTTTACGCAAACCATAAACAGATAGGTGTGGGCTGCACCAGTGGGAACACACTGTACACTTCTGACTGGTGTTTGTAAGCATACGTGTGTGTGTGTGTGCGACTGTGCGTGTTAGTGTGTCTCTGTCTGTCTGTCTATGAGGCTGCAGTGCGTTAATAAATGTCCCCACACAATGTACATTTGACAGTGATTCATAGCAGGGAAGCTAACATCAGCCTACGGTGACAGCCAAAATATCTACTAACGTTACTTACCGCGATGTGCTTCCTCAAATTTGACGTTGAGTTCATGTAAGCTTAAGCTTGTGAATCATGTGACCGCCTGGCTCTGTTTGATTGGTGAAACGGAGTCAAACGTCACCAGTGACTGCATTTGATAGGTGAAACGGAGTCAAACGTCACCAGTGACTTTATTTGATTGGTGAAACGCAGGCATGCGATAGATCCTACTTTGAAGGTCTGTCTGACAAACCAAAACAAACAAAGCGTGCATTAACAGATCGATAAAAATCAGTAGCGAGCTGAATCTCTATAAATATACTCAAGTAAAAGTAAAAGTATGTTGCATTAAAACTACTCTTAGAAGTACAATTTATCCCAAAAGTTACTCAAGTAGATTGTAACGGAGTTAATGTAACGTGTTACTACTAGGATTGATACTCGAAACCGGTTTTCCCGGTTGTTCGATAAGAAAAGAACAGAGTCCTCGGACTCGAATCCCTTTTTGAGAACCGGTACCCGTTATCGAGACCACTATAGTAAAGAAAAAGAGTTTGTTCTTTATTCGAATCCCGTCCCGACCAGAAATGCTCCGTGGGACATCACAAGAAATGACGTCACGTAGCTCAGTCATTAGGCGCAGATAGCGAAAGCAGGAAAACAATGGACCGGAAAAAGCGCTCTAAGGTGTAATAAAGTTCAAAACAAAAAGGTATAATCCAATGAATAACTTTACTGAGAGATCTGAGCAGGGTACAAACACATGACGAACACTTTTACGACCAACCGGAAACATAGCAACAACGCTAGCAACGCACCTCCTTTACGGCAGCTGTCGCAACGTTCGCAACACCTACATATATATATATATATACACAACATATATGAAATCTCCCTTTTTTAACTTTTGTTTTTCTTTCCTTGTAAACAAAACAAAATCACATTGTATATGTGTTGTCTTTCTAAGGTCTAAGTATAAATAATGCAGACGAGGCGTGTTGGCTGAGTTCTTGACGTTTACTTTCACAGCGTGCTCATAACCTCATTCTTAGCATGCTCGTCACTCCGGTTGCATGCTGGGTAGTGTAGTTGTTATTTTCTCATAGCTCATAACATCACATCTTTCCCCCTATAAAGAAATAATGTTAACTCAATAAAGTGTATTTCTTTTTTTAGCTTTAACTTTTCATTTTTTCACATTGTAACCACATTTGCAAACAACTTTTCTCTTCATAGAATTTTCTTTCAATAAAGAAATAAAGTGAAACAATGTCAAAGCATCATAACAAACAGTTATGTCAAATAGCAGCAGAAGTGCACTTTTTGGAGAGCTGTATTATTTTCAGTTTTGTGCCCAAGGGACTGATTTTATTTAACACTATAATATTATTTATACACCTATAGTGATCACAGAGACAGGTTGTTTTTGTGTTACTGTATATATTTGTTTTTCTGAAAAATCCCACTTAATATACTTTGGGTAACAACAGTCAATATTTATTTTATTTTTTTAGGGGGGTAACAGTCAATATTTATTTATTTATTAGATTTTATTTTTTTCTTATAATAAAAGTGAGCTTTTGTTAAACCAAATATTGTGTGTTTTTTTCCATATACAACAACCTATCTGGACTCGACAAGGAATCGGTTCGATAAGAGGATTCGATAATAGGATAGAACTCGATAATTTCTTATCAAACATCATCCCTAGTTACTACCCACCTCTGGTTTTGGTTTCCTCATTTTCATTTTTATTTAAATGCAACAAAATGAATTCTCTTTACATAGGGCAGGGGTCGGCAACCCGCGGCTCCAGAGCCACATGCGGCTCTTTGATCACTCTGATGCGGCTCAGCTGCCCACTTGCCGACCCCCCCGGAGACTTCCGGATTTCAGTGCCTCTCGCAGAAACCTCCCGGGATTAATATTCTCCGATTTTCACCCTTACAATAATAATAAGGGCGTACCATGATGGTATAGCATTTAGCGCCCTCTACAACATGTATCAACAGCGTGCCAGCCCAGCCTCTTGTTATATGCATCTTCTGCTTGCACACATAAGTGACAGCAAGGCATACTTGGTCAACAGCCACACAGGTTACACTGACGGTGGCCATATAAAACAACTTTAACACTCTTACTAATAATGCGCCACACTGTGAACCAAAACCAAACAAGAATGACAAACACATTTCAGGAGAACATCTGCACCTTAACACAACATAAACACAACAGAACAAATACCCAGAATCCCATGCAGCCCTGACTCTTCCGGGCTACATTATACACCCCTGCTAACACCAAACCCCGCCCCAACCCTGCTCCCACACACATCAACCCCCCCTGTGCGTCGGTTGAGGTGGGCGGGGTTTGGTACAAATGTAGCCCTGAAGAGTTAGGACTGCATGGGATTCTGGGTATTTGTTCTGTTGTGTTTATGTTGTGTTACGGTGCAGATGTTCTCCCGAAATGTGTTTGTCATTCTTGTTTGGTGTGGGTTCACAGTGTGGCACTTTATTAGTAAGAGTGTTAAAGTTTTTTATACCGCCACCGTCAGTGTAACCTGTGTGGTTGTTGACCAAGTATGCCTTGCTGTCACTTACGTGAGCACGTAGAAGCCCCAAAAACAACGTGGCTGGGCCGGTGTTGTACCGAAATCTGTTACCCATCGGAATTTGTAACTCCAGGGGGCGATGTTCCCATGATGTTTGTTTGATGGTTAAACGGCAAGCCCAAAGAGGAGGAGAAGAAGAACGCTTGCGTAAATGGTGTAAACTATCCTGCTGAAACGTCAGTTGTCAGAATTTCAGCATTAATAATAACAATGGACGCATACTATAATGAAAGTAAATCATTGATTTCCAGAATATGTGTAATTTATTAATGCTGAAATTCTGACAACTGACGTTTCATTCCATGATAGCTTTTAATCCGGAAAATGTATGTGTGTGAGAGAGAATCAACAGCTGATACAATGGACTCATACTATAATGAAAGTAAGTAGATGATTTCCAGAATATGTGTAATTTATTAATGCTGAAATTCTGACAACTGACGTTTCAGCATTAAGGATAGTTTACGCCATTTACGCAAGCGTTCTTCTTCTCCTCTTTGGGCTTGCCGTTTAACCATCAAACAAACGCCATGGGAACATCGCCCCCTGGAGTTACAAATTCCGATGGGTAACAGATTTCGGTACAACACCGGCACGCTGGTTGTAGTGGGCTCTAAATGCTGTACCATCACGGCACGTTTGAGAGAATAGTTGCCCTGATATGCAGTGTTAATTAGGGCCCGCAATGGCCCATTGCAAAAGGACTCCCACAGGGAGTCCTTATGCAATGGGACATAAGGACCTATTGTTTTTCTAAGGTTTTATTATTATTCTTTATTCTTTCTTTATTCTTCCGCCGCCTCTTAGAGGACTAATTTGACCCACTTAACATGCTTCAAAACTCACCATATTTGACCCACACATCAGGACCTGCGAAAATTGTCTTTTGATAAAAAAAACCGAACCCCAAAAATCAAAATTGCGCTCTAGCGCCCCCTAGGAAAAAAAAACAAAACAGACTGCCTGTAACTCCCACTAGGAAGGTCGGAGAGACATGAAACAAAAACCTCTATGTAGGTCTGACTTAGACCTAGTTCTCATAATTGTATGTCTTCGGGCACAAATCAACAGGAAGTTGGCAATTCCCCCTTCAAGACAAAAAAGTACTAAAAACAGTCACTTTTGCCTCTTTGAGCTGAAATTTGACCCCCTTAACATGCTTCAAAACTCACCAAACTGAACGCACACATCAGGACTGGCTAAAACTGTGATCTAATGAAAAAACCTAACCCCAAATCAAAACATTGTGCTCTACAGCAATTTTTTAATAAAACAGACAAAAAACTGCTCCTCGGAAGAAGAAAACTACAAAACTGCCTGTAACTCCCACTGGGAAGGTCGGAGAGACATGAAACAATAACCTCTCCGTAGGTCTCACTTAGACCTACATTTCATAAATTCACAACCCCCAGCAAAAATCAACAGGAAGTTTGCTATTCCCCCTTCAAAACAATTTTTTTTTAAAAAACGGTCACCTTTCTTCAAAATCTATCTCCTCTGAGAGCGTTTGTCGTTTCGCCTTCAAACTACCGTATTTTCCGCACTATAAGGCGCACCTAAAAACCACAAATTTTCTCAAAAGCTGACAGTGCGCCTTATAACCCGGTGCGCTTTATATATGGATAAATATTAAGATTCATTTTCATAAAGTTTAGGTCTCGCAACTACGGTAAACAGCCGCCATCTTTTTTCCCCGTAGAAGAAGCGCGCGGTGCATGCTGGGATATGTGACGTTTCATTTCCATTTGTGTGTTTATGTAAAGACCCCAAAATGGCTCCTATTAAGTGTGTTGTCTGTCTAATTATAAATAATGCAGACGAGGCGTGTTAACTGAGTTCTCAACGTTTACTCACAGCGTGCTCATAACCACATTCTAACTCCCAGCATACAACGCTTCTCAGGGCTACCGCGCATGCTCGTAACTATCGTTGCATGCTGGGTAGTGCAGTTGTTATATTTGCTAGCTCATAACAGCACATTGAGAGACACGCTTACGCGCTTAATTCAATACTCGCCGTCATTCCGGGTGGATTGACAAAAGACCTCCAGCCGCTAGATATTGGTGTCAACAGGGCATTCGAAGCTAGACTGCTAACTGCGTGGGAACAGTGGATGACGAAGAAGCGCGCGGTGCATGCTGGGATATGTGACGTTTCATTTCCATTTGTGTGTTTATGTAAAGACCCCAAAATGGCTCCTATTAAGTGTGTTGTCTGTCTAATTATAAATAATGCAGACGAGGCGTGTTAACTGAGTTCTCAACGTTTACTCACAGCGTGCTCATAACCACATTCTAACTGCCAGCATACAACGCTTCTCAGGGCTACCGCGCATGCTCGTAACTATCGTTGCATGCTGGGTAGTGTAGTTGTTATATTTGCTAGCTCATAACAGCACATTGAGAGACACGCTTACGCGCTTAATTCAATACTCGCCGTCATTCCGGGTGGATTGACAAAAGACCTCCAGCCGCTAGATATTGGTGTCAACAGGGCATTCGAAGCTAGACTGCTAACTGCGTGGGAACAATGGATGACAGAAGGCGAACACACCTTCACTAAGACGAGGAGGCAGCGCCAGACGACGCCAACATCTGCCAGTGGATCGTAAATTTGCCCAACTTTTCACTTCGGACACCGAAGACGAAGGATTTACGAATGAAGAATAACTTCAGAAAGTGAGCGCTATGTTTATTTTGTGTGTTGTGACATTAACGTTCGAGCAACATTATGTTGCTATTGCTCTGCACTATTTTGAATTTTACTATGTTTGTGATTGCACATTTGCGTACCTTTTGGGAGTGAACAGAGTTGTTAGAACGCTGGTTTTTAATATATTATTAAAGTTTGACTGACCTATCTGACTGTTTTTTTGACATTCCCTTTAGCGCAGCGTAGGCGCGGCTTATAGTCCGGGGCGGCTTATTGGTGGACAAAGTTATGAAATATGCCATTCATTGAAGGTGCGGCTAATAATCCGGTGCGCCTTATAGTGCGGAAAATACGGTAACACAGGTGAGAGATTAAACCCTTGTGATTAAAAGTATAGATGGGATTTTTAATACCTGCTCCGGTTTTGATTTTATGACCCTTCAAAGACCCGCTGCGCTGATGCTGCTGCACTGCTGTTTTTTTAATATGGCTGCTTAAAAGCAGGAAGCACCAACGTGCCCACACAATGCAGACAAGGTAGGTACACTAGACTAAAGTCTTGGGACACTTCAGACTAAAAGTAGACTAAAGTATTGGGACACTTAGGACTAGCACCTGCCAAATACGCGGGCCCGTCCAACGCTGCTTGCAGCTTTAATTCATTTTAAATTTCAATAGATTTTTGTGGCTCCCATTTTTTTCTATACCGTATTTTCCGCACTATAAGGCGCACCTAAAAACCACAAATTTTCTCAAAAGCTAACAGTGCGCCTTATAACCCGGTGCGCTTTATTACGATTAATTTTCATAAAGTTTCGATCTCGCAACTTCGGTAAACAGCCGCCATCTTTTTTCCCGGTAGAACAGGAAGCGCTTCTTCTTCTACGCAAGCAACCGCCAAGGAAAGCACCCGCCCCCATAGAACAGGAAGCGCTTCACCCGCCCCCGGAAGAAGAAGAAAAAACGCGCGGATATCACCGTACGTTTCATTTCCTGTTTACATCTGTAAAGACCACAAAATGGCTCCTACTAAGCGATCCGGTTCATAAAAAGACGCAATCTCTCCATCCGCACACGGATTACTACCGTATTTCACAGCAACTGATATTCCTGTGAACTGCACTGTGGAACGGGAGCACGTACGGTGAATATTTGCACCACAGGGAATGAGAAGTCATCCTTCACTGTGGTTCTAGCTTGCCATGCTAACTTCCACCCAGGGTGATATTCAAAAGGAAGACCTTGCCAAAAGAGACCTTTCCAGCCGGCGTCATCATAAAAGCTAACTCGAAGGGATGGATGGATGAAGAAAAGATGAGCGAGTGGTTAAGGGAAGTTTACGCGAAGAGGCCGGGTGGCTTTTTTCACACAGCTCCGAAGGCGAACACACCTTCACTAAGACGGGCAGATAGCGCCGGTCGACATACGCCAACATCTGCCAGTGGATCGTAAATGCCTGGGCAGATAGTTTCGGTCACAACTGTGGTCCGAGCTTTCCGGAAGGCAGGATTCACAGAACTGCTGCACAACAACAGCGACACTGACTCCGATGACTTCGACGAGGCGGAGCCGGCCATTTTTGGATCCCACGCTTGCGCAACTTTTCAATTCGGACACCGAAGACGAAGAATTCGAAGGATTTACGAATGAAGAATAACTTCAGAAGGTGAGCGCTATGTTTATTTTGTGTGTTGTGACATTAACGTTCGAGCAACATTATGTTGCTATTTATTGCTCTACACCATTTTGAATTTTACTATGTTTGTGATTGCACATTTGCGTACATTTTGGGACAGAGTTGTTAGAACGCTGGTTTTCAATATATTATTAAAGTTTGACTGAACTATCTGACTGTTTTTTTGACATTCACTTTAGCGCAGCGTTTTTTTGACATTCACTTTAGCGCAGCGTAGGCGCGGCTTATAGTCCGGGGCGGCTTATTGGTGGACAAAATTATGAAATATATAATTCATAGAAGGTGCGGCTAATAATCCGGTGCGCCTTATAGTGCGGAAAATACGGTAATTTGTGAAACTGGCCAAAATGGCTCTTTGACTGGTAAAGGTTGCCGACCCCTGACATAGGGAGAGTAGAAACCCCTAAATAGTCAATACACTTGGTATTTTCAGACTAATCAACCACTAAGTTGAGTACAAAAGTGTGTCTCCAAGAGGACAAACAAGGTGTCTGCTATGGTTGACAGCTAGTTGGCCGGTGTGACAAGGCAATTTGAGGACAAGCTGCCCTACAGCAACACTGAGAAGTGTTTACAGGCCGATTTAAGGTTACACACAATCGCAAAAGTTGACAATATATGCTTGTGTCATAGCGGGGAAAGGAAATAATCGCCCTGTCACAGCCTCCCCAATCACTGTGGCCGACATGGTGACAACAGGCTAATAACGGTAGCAACAACCGCGGCTAGCTAGCTACACGGATAACGTAGTAGTGTGGATATTATCACAACTAGCAGATTACAGCCGTAAAAGAGCCCGACTACAAAGTATGACACGACATGTGGAGCACGGCGGACAACCCGGCCTGGTGTTAGCCGCGCGGCTAACCCGCTAACGTGCTCCCCGTTAGGCGAGCATTCAGCAGTGAGTCAGCACCGCACAGCCGGCTCTTTGCTACCCGAGCAAGCTAGCGCCTCGCACCGGCCCGGAATCAACCAAACACGGCGGCCGGGGCGGGGGGATAGCGGTCCGTAGCGGGAGACCCTGAACGTGTCTCCTACCTATTGAGTGCAGAATGTCGATGGAGGCGTCGCGGTCGGTGCTAATGAGGGACTGAGCCCTCTGAAATTCAACCACTGCTGCAGCCGCCATCTTCCTTATTCAAAGTGCAGCCGGAATGAGGAGGACGTGAGGACGTGACGTCATGACGTTACGTCGCGGCGCCGAGTGCATGCTGGGAAATGTGGTCTCAGGAGAGCAAAACAAGCTCTCGCGAAAATATACATCGTTTGGCTAAGTTTTATATTCATATACATTTATTTATATTATTCTCAATACCGGACCCGTTTTTTTGTGCCTTTAAAAAAGATTTAGAACTCTACATTAAAACACTCTCTACCTCTAACAACCAAAAAGCTGTGAAAACGATGATGCTGTGCTCCGAATTTGGATTATTTACGGAATTGATTGATTGATTGAAACTTTTATTAGTAGATTGCACAGTTTAGTACATATTCCGTACAATTGACCACTAAATGGTAACACCCGAATACGTTTTTCAACTTGTTTAAGTCGGGGTCCACGTAATCAATTTATGGTAGCTGTGTGAGCCTACGGCTTTACATTTTGTTACATATATATATATATATATATATATATATATATATATATATATATATATATATATATATATATATATATATGTATATATATATATATATATATATATACAGGTAAAAGCCAGTAAATTAGAATATTTTGAAAAACTTGATTTATTTCAGTAATTGCATTCAAAAGGTGTAACTTGTATATTATATTTATTCATTGCACACAGACTGATGCATTCAAATGTTTATTTCATTTAATTTTGATGATTTGAAGTGGCAACAAATGAAAATCCAAAATTCCGTGTGTCACAAAATTAGAATATTACTTAAGGCTAATACAAAAAAGGGATTTTTAGAAATGTTGGCCAACTAAAAAGTATGAAAATGAAAAATATGAGCATGTACAATACTCAATACTTGGTTGGAGCTCCTTTTGCCTCAATTACTGCGTTAATGCGGCGTAGCATGGAGTCGATGAGTTTCTGGCACTGCTCAGGTGTTATGAGAGCCCAGGTTGCTCTGATAGTGGCCTTCAACTCTTCTGCGTTTTTGGGTCTGGCATTCTGCATCTTCCTTTTCACAATACCCCACAGATTTTCTATGGGGCTAAGGTCAGGGGAGTTGGCGGGCCAATTTAGAACAGAAATACCATGGTCCGTAAACCAGGCACGGGTAGATTTTGCGCTGTGTGCAGGCGCCAAGTCCTGTTGGAACTTGAAATCTCCATCTCCATAGAGCAGGTCAGCAGCAGGAAGCATGAAGTGCTCTAAAACTTGCTGGTAGACGGCTGCATTGACCCTGGATCTCAGGAAACAGAGTGGACCGACACCAGCAGATGACATGGCACCCCAAACCATCACTGATGGTGGAAACTTTACACTAGACTTCAGGCAACGTGGATCCTGTGCCTCTCCTGTCTTCCTCCAGACTCTGGGACCTCGATTTCCAAAGAAAATGCAAACCAAACCAACCCAAACCGTCAGTGATGGTTTGGGGTGCCATGTCATCTGCTGGTGTCGGTCCACTCTGTTTCCTGAGATCCAGGGTCAACGCAGCCGTCTACCAGCAAGTTTTAGAGCACTTCATGCTTCCTGCTGCTGACCTGCTCTATGGAGATGGAGATTTCAAGTTCCAACAGGACTTGGCGCCTGCACACAACGCAAAATCTACCCGTACCTGGTTTACGGACTATGGTATTTCTGTTCTAAATTGGCCCGCCAACTCCCCTGACCTTAGCCCCATAGAAAATCTGTGGGGTATTGTGAAAAGGAAGATGCAGAATGCCAGACCCAAAAACGCAGAAGAGTTGAAGGCCACTATCAGAGCAACCTGGGCTCTCATAACACCTGAGCAGTGCCAGAAACTCATCGACTCCATGCCACGCCGCATTAACGCAGTAATTGAGGCAAAAGGAGCTCCAACCAAGTATTGAGTATTGTACATGCTCATATTTTTCATTTTCATACTTTTCAGTTGGCCAACATTTCTAAAAATCCCTTTTTTGTATTAGCCTTAAGTAATATTCTAATTTTGTGACACACGGAATTTTGGATTTTCATTTGTTGCCACTTCAAATCATCAAAATTAAATGAAATAAACATTTGAATGCATCAGTCTGTGTGCAATGAATAAATATAATGTACAAGTTACACCTTTTGAATGCAATTACTGAAATAAATCAAGTTTTTCAAAATATTCTAATTTACTGGCTTTTACCTGTATATTGCATTCTTCTTTAGTTGCTTTATTGAGTTTACAAACCCCCTGGCGCTGTTTTGTACTGTTTCTGTACTTGTTTTGATTATTATTATTATTAATGTTGAATGTTATAAATAAAGGTTTTGAAGAAAGAAAAAAAAAAAGGAAAAAAAATACATCATTTGCATTGTATTCACTTTTGACATTCATTCAAACAATGGGCCGCCGGGCTTGCTGCTCCACAGTCGGTCGACCGTTTTAAGAAGGGACTAAAAACCCACCTTTTTAGCACAGCTTTTGTCTAATTTCCCTGCATTCTTGTTTTATAAATGCATTGCTTGCCTATCTGTTTTATCCAGTGCTTTCATGTATTTATTTCTATTTTATCTGTGTTTCTATGTTTTATCCAGTGTTTATCTAGTGTTTTTCATGTTTTTATTTATATTGTAATGTTCTATTATACATTCTAACTTTCTATTTTTATTTTTTACCTTTTGTATACTTTGTATCACTTTGAGATTTTGACAAATGTAAAGTGTGTTACAAATTATTATTATTATTATTCTTTTCGAATGTGTATACTTTGTAATGCGTATTATTTCCATCCATCCATCCATTTTCTACCGCTTGTCCCTTTCGGGTTGCGGGGGGTCGCTGGAGCCTATCTCAGCTGCATTCGGGCGGAAGGCAGGGTACACCCTGGACAAGTCGCCATCTCATCGCAGGGCCAAAACAGATAGACAGACAACATTCACACTCACATTCCAATTTTTTTTAGTGTTGCCAATCAACCTATGTGTTCATTCTTCCTACATTTCATAACATGGTCACTACTGCCTAGTTTCTCTTGTTATATTCTTATTTTACTGTTATTTTACTGTTATATTTTTATTCTCATTGTTGCTTTTTATTTTTATTCTATTGTAATATTTTTCTATTTTGTTTATACCCCCATTATTTACTTTTTACTTTTTACAATTTTGTACACTGCTGCTGGAATTTAAATTTTCCTGAGGGAACTCTCCTGAAGGAATCAATAAAGTACTATCTATCTATCTATCTATCTATCTATCTATCTATCTATTGTTGATACAAATTATTGTTACAGTGTAATAAATATCGTTACCTGTGGTAATGCCACCATGATACAACATTTGTATTATAATCCTTAAACAAAGTAACAGTGAAGCTCAATGTATTAATCACTGAATGGAGAACTGGAGGTGGAATGAAATTAATTATCTTCTTCCCACTCCCTTTCAGGCAAAACTGGATCAACATGCTTACATTGATTGATTGATTGAGACTTTTATTAGTAGATTGCACAGTACAGTACATATTCCGTACAATTGACCACTAAATGGTAACACCCCAATAAGTTTTTCAACTTGTTTAAGTCGGGGTCCACGTAAATCAATTCATGGTAACATACTGTACATTACCTTTTGCTTTATATTAATTCATATTATTATGTGTTGTCGAGCTTGTACTTTTTTTTTATGTCATTGCCTGAAATAAATGAATAAATGAAATGGTCTCGTGAAAACAAAACAAGCTCTTGCGAAAATATACATATTTTGCATTATATTTTATATGATATTCATTTTTGAATGTGTACTTTGTAAAGCGTATTATTTTAATTTGTTGTTTACAGGATGATTGTGGCAACAAAAAACGAAAACATTTTTGTTGAAGCGGTTTATTGTTTTATTATCTTCAACAATCTTGTCAGTGCAGCCTGATTGTGGAGGACGTGAGGACGTGACGTCATTATGTTACGTCAAGGCGCCGAGTGCATGCTGGGAAATGTGGTCTAATGAAAACAAAACGAGCTCTCGCAAAAATATACATAGTTTGCGTTGTATTCACTTACGATATTCATTTTCGAATGTGTATACTTTCTAATGCGTATTATTTTGATATCTATATTTATTTTTATATATATTTATATATATATATATATATATATATATATATATATATATATATATATATATATATATATATATATATATATATATATATATATATATATATATATAAATGTTATAAATGTATATATTTATATACTACATATATTTATCTTCCCTCAGGCCATCAGACTCTTGAACGCATCATAATAACCCCCTCAATTCCCCCCCCAAAAAATGGATTAAATCGCTGGACTATAAAGACAATATAACATGCATCCATAAAAGTGAATGCATATGCAAAAATGCAATATATTTGTACAGTAATTTATTTATTTATATCTGCACCTTTTTGCTCTTTTATCCTGCACTACAACGAGCTAATGCAACGAAATTTCGTTCTCATCTGTACTGTAAAGTTCAAATTTGAATGACAATAAAAAGAAGTCTAAGTCTAAATTTGTTGTTTGAAGCCACAAAAAACGAAATTATTTCTGTTGAAGCGGTTTATTGTTTTATTGTCTTGAACAATCTTGTCAGTGCAGCCTGACTGTGGAGGACGCGAGGACGTGACGCCGAGTGCATGCTGGGACATGTGGTCTCATGGAAACAAAACAAGCTCTCGCGAAAATATACATCGTTTGTATTATACTCACTTTTGACATTCATTTTCGAATGTGTATACTTTGTCATGCGTATTAGTTTGATATCTATATTTATTTTTTGTTTACAGGATGATTGAAGCAACAAAAACGTTTGTTTTGTTTTGTTGAAGCGGTTTATTGTTTTATTGTCTTGAACATTCTTATCAGTGCAGCCTGAATGAGGAGGACGTGAGGACGTGACGTCATTACGTTACGTCGCGGTGCCGAGTGCATGCTGGGAAATGTGGTCTAATGTAAACAAAACAAGCTCTCGCAAAAATATACATAGTTTGCATTATATTCACTTATGATATTGATTTTCGAATGTGTATACTTTGTAATGCGTATTATTTTAATATTTATATTTATTTGTTGTTTACAGGATGATTGAAGCAACAAAAAACGTTTGTTTTGTTTTGTTGAAGCGGTTCATTGTTTTATTGTCTTGAACAATCTTGTCAGTGCAGCCTGAATGTGGAGGACGCTCGGGCGTGACGTCATTACGTTACGTCGCGGCGCCGAGTGCATGCTGGGAAATGTGGTCTCGCTCAAGCTCTCGCGAAATTATACATAGTTTGCATTATATTCACTGTTATGATATTCATTTTCGAATGTGTGTATTTTTGTAATGAGTATTATTTTAATATCTATATTTATTTGTTGTTTACAGGATGATTGAAGCAACAAAAAACGTTTGTTTTGTTTTGTTGAAGCGGTTTATTGTTTTGTCTTGAACAATCTTCTCAGTGCAGCCTGAATGAGGAGGACGCTAGGACGTGACGTCATTACGTTACGTCGTGGCGCCGAGTGCATGCTGGGAAATGTGGTCTCAAGGGAAAAAAAACAAGCACTCGGGAAAATATACATATTGCATTATATTCACTTATGATATTCATTTTCGAATGTGTATACTTTGTAATATATATTATTTTGATATTTATATTTATTTGTCGTTTACAGGATGATTGAAGCAACAAAAAACGTTTGTCTTGTTTTGTTGAAGCGGTTCATTGTTTTATTGTCTTGAACAATCTTCTCAGCGCAGCCTGAATGTGGATGTCGCTAGGACGTGACGTCATTACGTTACGTCGCGGCGCCGAGTGCATGCTGGGAAATGTGGTCTAGCTCAAGCTCTCGCGAAATTATACATAGTTTGCATTATATTCACTGTTATGATATTCATTTTCGAATGTGTGTATTTTTGTAATGAGTATTATTTTAATATCTATATTTATTTGTTGTTTACAGGATGATTGAAGCAACAAAAAACGTTTGTTTTGTTTTGTTGAAGCGGTTTATTGTTTTATTGTCTTGAACAATCTTCTCAGTGCAGCCTGAATGAGGAGGACGCTAGGACGTGACGTCATTACGTTACGTCGTGGCGCCGAGTGCATGCTGGGAAATGTGGTCTCAAGGGAAAAAAAACAAGCACTCGGGAAAATATACATATTGCATTATATTCACTTATGATATTCATTTTCGAATGTGTATACTTTGTAATATATATTATTTTGATATTTATATTTATTTGTCGTTTACAGGATGATTGAAGCAACAAAAAACGTTTGTTTTGTTTTGTTGAAGCGGTTCATTGTTTTATTGTCTTGAACAATCTTGTCAGTGCAGCCTGAATGTGGAGGACGCTCGGGCGTGACGTCATTACGTTACGTCGCGGCGCCGAGTGCATGCTGGGAAATGTGGTCTAGCTCAAGCTCTCGCGAAATTATTCATAGTTTGCATTATATTCACTGTTATGATATTCATTTTCGAATGTGTGTATTTTTGTAATGAGTATTATTTTAATATTTATATTTATTTGTTGTTTACAGGATGATTGAAGCAACAAAAAACGTTTGTTTTGTTTTGTTGAAGCGGTTCATTGTTTTATTGTCTTGAACAATCTTGTCAGTGCAGCCTGAATGTGGAGGACGCTCGGGCGTGACGTCATTACGTTACGTCGCGGCGCCGAGTGCATGCTGGGAAATGTGGTCTAGCTCAAGCTCTCGCGAAATTATACATAGTTTGCATTATATTCACTGTTATGATATTCATTTTCGAATGTGTGTATTTTTGTAATGAGTATTATTTTAATATCTATATTTATTTGTTGTTTACAGGATGATTGAAGCAACAAAAAACGTTTGTTTTGTTTTGTTGAAGCGGTTTATTGTTTTGTCTTGAACAATCTTCTCAGTGCAGCCTGAATGAGGAGGACGCTAGGACGTGACGTCATTACGTTACGTCGCGGCGCCGAGTGCATGCTGGGAAATGTGGTCTCAAGGGGAAAAAAACAAGCACTCGGGAAAATATACATATTGCATTATATTCACTTATGATATTCATTTTCGAATGTGTATACTTTGTAATATATATTATTTTAATATTTATATTTATTTGTCGTTTACAGGATGATTGAAGCAACAAAAAACGTTTGTTTTGTTTTGTTGAAGCGGTTCATTGTTTTATTGTCTTGAACAATCTTCTCAGCGCAGCCTGAATGTGGATGTCGCTAGGACGTGACGTCATTACGTTACGTCGCGGAGCCGAGTGCATGCTGGGAAATGTGGTGAAAAACTGTAAAAAATAGACGTGTTTTTCATTCCGAACTTGAAGATATACTTTTTAAATCGTATCATTTTCATATCTGTATTTTTAATGATTAAAGCGGCAAAACAAATGAACTTATGGAACGGTTTCGGTTTTATTGTCTTGGAACAATCTTGTCATCGTTTGCTGACGTCACACGTCAATGATCTTATCTGGCGGCACATTAGTTATTGATCCGGCCGCGAGGATGATGGATCGGTGTCAGCGCGCCTCGAATTGGGTCAAATAAGTGGTGCGTCCTCCAATCACAGCGGCGCGAATAATCGACGCTCCGTGTTGCGTTCAGCTGCACGTTGTGAATGAAGCCCATTCAGCTGCACACTCGCTTCCCGAGCGGCTGCAGGTGGCGTTGCAGCGAGAGAGAGGCGCCCGACCACCGCCTTTGCACCATCGCAAGCACAACACCGCGCAACAGCAGCCGGCGCGGCAGCAGCATCCTCCATCGCCCGTGTCCACAAACACGCTTGTTTTTTTTTTACCCCCTCCTCCATCGGATTTATTCTTTTAACCGAGATGCTCGCCAGTTGCCTTTAATGAGCGCCACGAAGCTCGTCTTCATCACCAGGCGCAGCCATTTGGACATCCGGTAAGGCGATTTTTTTTTTTTTTTCATCTTTGCGACATTTTTCTAAAATCTATTTTTGTAAATATATACAAAAAGGATGCAAGGACGAATTATATGCTCATCTATAGGTTAGGAGATGTCTTTTTTTTTCTTTCTTTTTTTTTTGCACGCAGGTTATTAATAGCCTCACGTCGACGCCTGCACAAGCTCAGCTTCAGCACCGCGGAGAGCATCCCTCACCCTGAATCCCCATTCGAAATCCGCCAAACGAGCTTTGAATCCACGCAGTGGGGCCGAAACGTGATTTTTTTGACGTCAAATGACGGCGCCGAAGTGATGCACGGTGATGGACCGAGGATTCGGCTCGGTCTATCACCGTGCATGAGTCTTCATGGCTGCTGCAGTGAGGAGAACAAACATGTCAGCATATACAGGTAAAAGCCAGTAAATTAGAATATTTTGAAAAACTTGATTTATTTCAGTAATTGCATTCAAAAAGTGTAACTTGTACATTTTATTTATTCATTGCACACAGACTGATGCATTCAAATGTTTATTTCATTTAATTTTGATGATTTGAAGTGGCAACAAATGAAAATCCAAAATTCCGTGTGTCACAAAATTAGAATATTACTTAAGGCTAATACAAAAAAGGGATTTTTAGAAATGTTGGCCAACTGAAAAGTATGAAAATGAAAAATATGAGCATGTACAATACTCAATACTTGGTTGGAGCTCCTTTTGCCTCAATTACTGCGTTAATGCGGCGTGGCATGGAGTCGATGAGTTTCTGGCACTGCTCAGGTGTTATGAGAGCCCAGGTTGCTCTGATAGTGGCCTTCAACTCTTCTGCGTTTTTGGGTCTGGCATTCTGCATCTTCCTTTTCACAATACCCCACAGATTTTCTATGGGGCTAAAGTCAGGGGAGTTGGCGGGCCAATTTAGAACAGAAATACCATGGTCCGTAAACCAGGCACGGGTAGATTTTGCGCTGTGTGCAGGCGCCAAGTCCTGTTGGAACTTGAAATCTCCATCTCCATAGAGCAGGTCAGCAGCAGGAAGCATGAAGTGCTCTAAAACTTGCTGGTAGACGGCTGCGTTGACCCTGGATCTCAGGAAACAGAGTGGACCGACACCAGCAGATGACATGGCACCCCAAACCATCACCCAACCATGAAAATTTTGCATTTCCTTTGGAAATCGAGGTCCCAGAGTCTGGAGGAAGACAGGAGAGGCACAGGATCCACGTTGCCTGAAGTCTAGTGTAAAGTTTCCACCATCAGTGATGGTTTGGGGTGCCATGTCATCTGCTGATGTCGGTCCACTCTGTTTCCTGAGATCCAGGGTCAACGCAGCCGTCAACCAGCAAGTTTTAGAGCACTTCATGCTTCCTGCTGCTGACCTGCTCTATGGAGATGGAGATTTCAAGTTCCAACAGGACTTGGCGCCTGCACACAGCGCAAAATCTACCCGTGCCTGGTTTACGGACCATGGTATTTCTGTTCTAAATTGGCCCGCCAACTCCCCTGACCTTAGCCCCATAGAAAATCTGTGGGGTATTGTGAAAAGGAAGATGCAGAATGCCAGACCCAAAAACGCAGTAGAGTTGAAGGCCACTATCAGAGCAACCTGGGCTCTCATAACACCTGAGCAGTGCCAGAAACTCATCGACTCCATGCCACGCCGCATTAACGCAGTAATTGAGGCAAAAGGAGCTCCAACCAAGTATTGAATATTGTACTTGCTCATATTTTTCATTTTCATACTTTTCAGTTGGCCAACATTTCTAAAAATCCCTTTTTTGTATTAGCCTTAAGTAATATTCTAATTTTGTGACACACGGAATTTTGGATTTTCATTTGTTGCCACTTCAAATCATCAAAATTAAATGAAATAAACATTTGAATGCATCAGTCTGTGTGCAATGAATAAATATAATGTACAAGTTACACCCTTTGAATGCAATTACTGAAATAAATCAAGTTTTTCAAAATATTCTAATTTACTGGCTTTTACCTGTATAAACATCTATATTCTACCAGCACCTAAATGGACCTCTAGCTGTTTGTTTTTTTTATAGATGTTTACATTTAAATAAAAAAAAAAGTGATGATGCATGATTCAGTCAGCGGCCATCGGCCATACAATATAAAATATGGATCTGTCCTCATGAAATGTTAATGAGTGTGGATCCTTTTAGGGTCAAACAGACTAGCTGCAGTGCACTATTATTCTTCGAGTCATCTTTTTATATCGTGCTGCAGTTTTATACACTCCAGTGAGGATTATTACAGTGTGATCATCTTAATTACATGCTGCAAGGTCTCTCTCTCTCTCTGTGTGTGTGTGTGTGTGTTTATGTTTACATGTACGTGTGTGAATCAGCCTGAGCCATCACCACTGCTGTGTCCAATCAGTACAGCTCATAAGCCTTCATGACTACAATGTATGAATAATAATTGTGTGTACTATCAAGCATAGCATTAAATGTAACCTACATTTGCATAATGTCAACTTTACTTTAAATAATGTCAAACACTAAAGTGAAATATAATGCAAAATATATAGAGCAGTCATTTGGGGGTAATGTCAAAAAAGGTGTGTACAGTGTGAAGTAATAATTGTATTTATAAAATAAACAATAAACAATAGTCTATTCTCCAATGTGAAATATATGCAACATGTAAAATAAGGGTTAAATAAGTGCAAATAATGTTAAGTAATACACTCCGTATGAACTGAAACACAAACAAATAAGTGAATTCAAGTAAGAATTGTAGTAAAATAAGTGTAAAATATATGTTTATGCAATGTAATGTAATAATTGCATGTATTGTAAAAAAAAAAAAAAAAAAAAGACATGGGAATAATGTTGAATGAGTATACAGCTTTAAGTGTATGTATTGTAGAATGAGTGTAAAATAAGCGTACAGTGTATATTGTAAAATAAATGGATGTAAAGTAAAAGTTGTGTTTATAATGTAAAATAAGCATAACGTATGTAAAATAGAATAAATGTATGTAATTTAAAGTAAATATACAATAAATGTATGTAATGGAAAGTGAGTATAAAATAAGTGTATGTAATGTCAGATAAGCATACAGTAAGTGCATGTATGTGATGTACAATAAGTGTGTATAGTAAAATGGGTATAAAATAGGTGTTTGTAATGGGAAAAAGAGCATAAAAGAAGTGTATGTAAGGTACAATAACATACAGTAAGTGTATGTGAGGAAAAAACAAATGAAATGAAGTAAAATAAGCGTATGCTATGTAAAATAGGTATAAGATATGAGTATGTAACGTAAATAAATATATAATAAGTGTATGTAAAGGTAAAACAAAAGGTATATAATGTACAATAAGAGTATGCAGTAGAGAAGTAGTACGAAATAAGTCCGTGTTAATTAAAATAACTATACAATAAGCATATGTGATGGAAATTAAGTGTATATATTGTAAAATAGATATAACATTAGTGTATGTAATGAAAAATAATCATAAAGTAAGTGTATGTACCATAACATATTCTCAACTATAAGATAAGCGTATGTGTTGTAAAATGGGTATAAAATAAGGTTTTGTATTGTGAAATAGGAATAAATAAGTGTAATTAATGGAAAATAAGTACAAAATAGGTGCATGTGACGTAAGATACCTATAAGATAAGTGTATGCAATGTGCAATAGGTGGAAAATAGGTGTATGTAATGTACAATGGTATAAAGTGTATGTAATATAAAATACATATAAAATAAGTGTATGTAATGTAAAATAGGTGTATGTAATGTACAATAGGTGTATGTAATGTAAAATAAGTATAAAATAAGTGTACGTATTGTACAATAGGTGTGAGTAATGTAAAATAAGTGTATGTAAAATAAGCGCAGGTAATGTACAGTAGGTGTATGTAATGTAAAATAAGTGTATGTTATGTACAATAGGTGTATGTAAAGTAAAATAAGTATAAAATAAGTGTTTGTAATGTACAGTAGGTGTATGTCATGTAAAATAAGTATAAAATAAGTTTATAAAATGTACAGTACGTGTATGTAATGCAAACTAAGTGTATGTAAAATAAGTGCATGTAATGTCCAATAGGTGTATGTAATGTAAAATAAATATAAAATAAGTGTATGAAATGTACAGTAGGTTTATGTAATGTAAAATAAGTGTAAAATAAATGTATGTAATGTACAATAGGTGTATGCAGTGTAAAATATGTGTAAAATAAGTGTATGTAATGTACACTCGGTGTATGTAATGTAAAATAAGTGTATGTAATGTACAATAGGTGTATGTAATGTAAAATATGTGTAAAATAAGTGTATGTAATGTATAATAGGTGTATGTAATGTAAAATAAGTGTAAAATAAGTGTATGTAATGTATAATAGGTGTATGCAGTGTAAAATATGTGTAAAATAAGTGTATGTAATGTACACTCGGTGTATGTAATGTAAAATAAGTGTATGTAATGTACAATAGGTGTATGTAATGTAAAATACGTGTAAAATAAGTGTATGTAATGTATAATAGGTGTATGTAATGTAAAATAAGTGTAAAATAAGTGTATGTAATGTATAATAGGTGTATGTAATGTAAAATAAGTGTAAAATAAGCATATGTAATGTGAATGAAGCTATTGAAGAAATGACTAATGCACTGGAGCATAAAATATATGCAGTTGGTATTTTTATTGATCTAAAGAAGCCTTTGATACCATTAATCATTCAGTTCTACTAGATAAAATGGGAAGATGTGGAATTAGAGGGCTGGCTGGTGACTGGTTAAAAGTTATTTAACAGGGAGGGTACAGTTTGTAAAAATGGGTCAATTTTTATCTGATACTCTTGGCATTGCTTGTGGTGTCCCCCAAGGGTCCGTGTTGGGGCCAAAACTGTTTAATGTATATATTAATGATATGTTTAATACATCCAAAGTACTGAAATGTATACTATTTGCAGACGACACAGATATATTCTACAGTAGTGATGACTATAATAAGCTCATAAATACAGTAAACACAGAACTAAACATAGTAAAAAAAAAATGGATGGACACAAATAAATTATCTTTGAATATAAATAAAACTAAGATAGTGATGTTTGGAAATCGCAACATAACGTCTGAACAGAAAATAAGTATTGATGGTACCCAAATTGAAATTGTAAATGAGAATACATTTTTGGGAGTAATAATTGATAGTAAACTATCATGTCAGACACATTAAAACAAAAATCTCCAAAAGCCTCTCAATTATAAACAAAGCAAAACTATACCTCGATGAAAATGCACTCCGTACTCTATACTGCACCTTGGTAATGCCATACCTTACATACTGTGTTGAAGTATGGAGGAATACTTACCACAACACAATTCATCCTCTGATCATATTACAGAAAAGAGCAGTGCGGATCATTCACAACGTTGGTTATTTAGAACATACTCATAATCTGTTTATGCAATCAAAGTTGCTCAAATTTGATGACCTTGTTAAATAGAATACATTAATAATCTTATATAAAGCATTTAACAAATTATTGCCGCCTAATCTACAACGTTTTTTTATAAGACGAGTGCAGGCTCATAACTTGAGAGGCTTTGGGTATTTCTTATTGCCGAGAGCTCAAACCGCTCGTAAACGTTTTTGTGTGTCTGTATGCGGAGTCAAACTATGGAACAAACTGGACTTACAACACAAGCAATGCCAAACTATTAATGGATTTAAACTATTATACAAACATGGGGTCTGGTTCAAATATAGAAATGAGGGTCTTTAATTTGACCTGCTGCTGTACTCTGTCTCAAAGTGTTAACATGTGCTCAATGTTTCCTAACCATTATTGCTATGTTGTCTATTACCATTGTTGCTATATTCATTATTCCTACATTGTTGATACACATTATTGTTGCAGTGTAATAATTATCGTTACCTGTGGTAATGCCACTATGATACAACATCTGTATTATAATCCTTGAACAAAGTAAGAGTGAAACTCATGTGAATAATCACTGAATGGAGAACTGGGGGTGGGATTAAATAAATGATCTTCTTCCCACTCCCTTTCAGGCAAAACTGGACAATCACGCATTACATACTGTACATTACCTTTTGCACTTTATTAATTTATATTATTATGTGTTGTCAACTTTGAATGTACAATAGGTGTATGTAATGCAAAATGAGTATAAAATAAGTGTATATAATGTACAATAAGTGCATGTAATGTACAAACCCCGTTTCCATATGAGTTGGGAAATTGTGTAGATGTAAATATAAACGGAATACAATAATTTGCTAATCATTTTCAACCAATATTCAGTTGAATATGCTACAAAGACAACATATTTGATGTTCAAACTGATAAACATTTTTTTTTGTTGTTGCAAATAATCATTAACTTTAGAATTTGATGCCAGCAACACGTGACAAAGAAGTTGGGAAAGGTGGCAATAAATACTGATAAAGTTGAGGAATGCTCATCAAACACTTATTTGGAACATCCCACAGGTGAACAGGCAAATTGGGAACAGGTGGGTGCCATGATTGGGTATAAAAGTAGATTCCATGAAATGCTCAGTCATTCACACACAAGGATGGGGGCGAGGGTCACCACTTTGTCAACAAATGCGTGAGCAAATTAATTGTTGAACAGTTTAAGAAAAACATTTCTCAACTAGCTATTGCAAGGAATTTAGGGATTTCACCATCTAGGGTCCGTAATATCATCAAAGGGTTCAGAGAATCTGGAGAAATCACTGCACGTAAGCAGCTAAGCCCGTGACCTTCCATCCCTCAGGCTGTACTGCATCAACAAGCGACATCAGTGTGTAAAGGATATCACCACATGGGCTCAGGACCCCTTCAGAAAGCCACTGTCAGTAACTACAGTTGGTCGCTACATCTGTAAGTGCAAGTTAAAACTCTCCTATGCAAGGCGAAAACCGTTTATCAACAACACCCAGAAATGCCGTCGGCTTCGCTGGGCCTGAGCTCATCTAAGAAGGACTGATACAAAGTGGAGAAGTGTTCTGTGGTCTAACGAGTCCACATTTCAAATTATTTTTGGAAACTGTGGACGTCGTGTCCTCCGGACCAAAGAGGAAAAGAACCACCTGGATTGTTATAGGCGCAAAGTGTAAAAGCCAGCATGTGTGATGGTATGGGGGTGTATTAGTGCCCAAGACATGGGTAACTTACACATCTGTGAAGGCGCCATTAATGCTGAAAGGTACATACAGGTTTTGGAGCAACATATGTTGCCATCCAAGCAACGTTACCATGGACGCCCCTGCTTATTTCAGCAAGACAATGCCAAGCCACGTGTTACAACAACGTGGCTTCATAGTACAAGACTGGCCTGCCCGTAGTCCAGACCTGTCACCCATTGAAAATGTGTGGCGCATTATGAAGCCTAAAATAGCACAACGGAGACCCCCGGACTGTTGAACAACTTAAGCTGTACATCAAGCAAGAATGGGAAAGAATTCCACCTGAGAAGCTTCAAAAATGTGTCTCCTAAGTTCCCAAACGTTTACTGAGTGTTGTTAAAAGGAAAGGCCATGTAACACAGGGGTGAACATGCCCTTTCCCAACTACTTTGGCACGTGTTGCAGCCATGAAATTCTAAGTTAATTATTATTTGCAAAAAATAAAATAAAGTTTATGAGTTTGAACATCAAATATCTTGTCTTTGTAGTGCATTCAATTGAATATGGGTTGAAAAGGATTTGCAAATCATTGTATTCCGTTTGTATTTACATCTAACACAATTTCCCAACTCATATGGAAACGGGGTTTGTACAATAAGTGTATGCAATGTCAAATAAGACCAAGCGGTCAAATAAGAGGATTTTTCTGAACAATGATCTCTCTTTGCCTGCAGCAGCATCATCATCAGCCCCCGTCTGGACTGCCAAAACCGAAGCGAGACCAGGTGATCGCGGACTCCTCTGAGGTCTCCTCGGTCCGGTCCCACAGCAGCAGCAGCTAGCAGGCCGGCACCATCCGCACCTTCTCCACGCTCCCCCCGGCAGGCAGAACAAGCACCCCCCTGTCGCCATGGGAACCGTGCTGTCCCTGTCGCCCAGCTACCGCAAGGCGGCCCTGTTCGAGGACGGGCCGGCCACGGTGGGCCACTACACGGCGGTGCAGAACAGCAAGAACGCCAAAGACAAGAACCTGAAGCGCCACTCGCTCATCAACGTGTTGCCGTGGAAACGCATCGTGGCGGTGTCGGCCAAGAAGAAGAGCTCCAAGAAGGTGCAGCCCAACGCCACCTACCAGAACAACGTGAGCCAGCTGAACTCCGAGAACCTGAAGAAGTCGCAGTCGTGCGCCAACCTGGCCTCTTTCGGCCAGGACCAGAGCACCCCCGCCCTGACCAAGAGCGCCGCCAACAACAACAACAACGAGCCGTCGCCGGCCAAGAAGGCGCCCGCCCCGGCGCCCGGCACCCCCAAGAGGGTGATCGTGCAGGCGTCCACCAGCGAGCTGCTGCGCTGCCTGGGCGACTTCCTGTGCCGGCGCTGCTACCGCCTCAAGCACCTGTCGCCCACCGAGCCCGTCCTGTGGCTGCGCAGCGTGGACCGCTCCCTGCTGCTGCAGGGCTGGCAGGACCAGGGCTTCATCACGCCGGCCAACGTGGTCTTCGTCTACATGCTGTGCCGCGACGTGGTCTCCTCGGAGGTGGCCGGCGAGCACGAGCTGCAGGCCGTGCTGCTCACCTGCCTCTACCTGTCCTACTCCTACATGGGCAACGAGATCTCCTACCCGCTCAAGCCCTTCCTGGTGGAGAGCTCCAAGGAGGCCTTCTGGGACCGCTGCCTGTCCATCATAGACCTGATGAGCGCCAAGATGCTGCAGATCAACTCCGACCCGCACTACTTCACCCAGATCTTCGCCGACCTCAAGAACGAGAGCCAGAAGGAGGAGGAGCGCAGCCGCCTGCTCATCGGACTGGACCGGTGAGGGGGCGGTGGGGGCTGGGGGCGGCGGTGGGCGGCGGTGGGGCCGGGGGTCGGACGACTTTGTAACCAAATAACAGGAAAGATGTTTTGGCTAAAATGCTAACAGTTAGCGTGCAAGCACGTTAACGGCAAGTAACAACACCCATGACTCCTGGTGTTATTCCTATGAACTTGACAAAAATGCTAACTGTTAACAGTTCGATAACACCAAGTAACAATATCCATGACTTTTAATTTTTACAAACAAAGTGCCCAAAATGCTAACAGTTAGCGTGCAAGCACGTTAACGGCAAGTAACAACACCCATGACTCCTAGTGTTATTCCTATGAACTTGGCAAAAATGCTAACTGTTAACAGTTCGATAACACCAAGTAACAATATCCATGACTTTTAATTTTTACAAACAAAGCGCCCAAAATGCTAACAGTTAGCATGCAAGCACGTTAATGCAGAGTAACAACACCCATGACTCCTAATTTTATTCCTTTAAACATGGCAAAAATGCTAACAATACCCATGACTTTCAGTTTCACACCTACGAACTTGGCTAAAATGCTAACATGCTAACTGTTAACAGGCGAGCTCGATAACACCAAGTAACAATATCCACAAATTTTCATTTTTACAAACAAAATAGGCCAAAATGCAAACAGTCATTATGCTGGCAAGATAGCGCCAAGTAACAGTACTCATGGCTTTCAGTTTGTATACTTACGAACTTGGCTAAAATGCTAACATTGAGCATGCTAACAAGATAAGGCCAAGTAACAATATCTGTGTTTTTCAGTTTCATACCTACAAACGTGGCTAAAATGTTTATAGTTAACAAGCTAGCACCAAGTAACAATACCCATGACTTTCAGTTTCACACCTAAAAACTTGGCTAAAATGCTAACATGCTAACTGTTAGCAGGCGAGCTCGATAACACCAAGTAACAATATCCACGACTTTTCATTTTTACAAACAAAATTGCCCAAAATGCAAACAGTCATCATGCTGGCAAGATAGCGCCAAGTAACAGTACTCATGGCTTTCAGTTTGTATACATACGAACTTGGCTAAAATGCTAACATTGAGCATGCTAACAAGATAAGGCCAAGTAACAATATCTGTGTTTTTCAGTTTCATACCTACAAACATGGCTAAAATGTTTATAGTTAACAAGCTAGCACCAAGTAACAATACCCATGACTTTCAGTTTCACACCTAAAAACTTGGCTAAAATGCTAACATGCTAACTGTTAACAGGCGAGCTCGATAACACCAAGTAACAATATCCACGACTTTTCATTTTTACAAACAAAATTGCCCAAAATGCAAACAGTCATCATGCTGGCAAGACAGCGCCAAGTAACAGTACTCATGGCTTTCAGTTTGTATACTTACGAACTTGGCTAAAATGCTAACATTGAGCATGCTAACAAGATAGGGCCAAGTAACAATATCTGTGTTTTTCAGTTTCATACCTACAAACGTGGCTAAAATGTTTATAGTTAACAAGCTAGCACCAAGTAACAACACCCATGACTTTCAGTTTCACACCTATAAACTTGGCTAAAATGCTAACATGCTAACTGTTAACAGGCGAGCTCGATAACACCAAGTAACAATATCCACGACTTTTCATTTTTACAAACAAAATTGCCCAAAATGCAAACAGTCATCATGCTGGCAAGATAGCGCCAAGTAACAGTACTCATGGCTTTCAGTTTGTATACTTACGAACTTGGCTAAAATGCTAACATTGAGCATGCTAACAAGATAGGGCCAAGTAACAATATCTGTGTTTTTCAGTTTCATACCTACAAACGTGGCTAAAATGTTTATAGTTAACAAGCTAGCAGCAAGTAACAATACCCATGACTTTCAGTTTCACACCTAAAAACTTGGCTAAAATGCTAACATGCTAACTGTTAACAGGCGAGCTCGATAACACCAAGTAACAATATCCACGACTTTTAATTTTTAAAAACAAAATTGCCCAAAATGCAAACAGTCATCATGCTGGCAAGATAGCGCCAAGTAACAGTACTCATGGCTTTCAGTTTGTATACTTACGAACTTGGCTAAAATGCTAACATTGAGCATGCTAACAAGATAGGGCCAAGTAACAATATCTGTGTTTTTCAGTTTCATACCTACAAACGTGGCTAAAATGTTTATAGTTAACAAGCTAGCACCAAGTAACAATACCCATGACTTTCAGTTTCACACCTAAAAACTTGGCTAAAATGCTAACATGCTAACTGTTAACAGGCGAGCTCGATAACACCAAGAAACAATATCCACGACTTTTAATTTTTACAAACAAAATTGCCCAAAAAGCAAACAGTCATCATGCTGGCAAGACAGCGCCAAGTAACAGTACTCATGGCTTTCAGTTTGTGTACTTACGAACTTGGCTAAAATGCTAACATTGAGCATGCTAACAAGATAAGGCCAAGCAACAATATCTGTGTTTTTCAGTTTCATACCTACAAACGTGGCTAAAATGTTTATAGTTAACAAGCTAGCACCAAGTAACAATACCCATGACTTTCAGTTTCACACCTAAAAACTTGGCTAAAATGCTAACATGCTAACTGTTAACAGGCGAGCTCGATAACACCAAGTAACAATATCCATGACTTTTCATTTTTACAAACAAAATTGCCCAAAATGCAAACAGTCATCATGCTGGCAAGATAGCGCCAAGTAACAGTACTCATAGCTTTCAGTTTGTATACTTACGAACTTGGCTAAAATGCTAACATTGAGCATGCTAACAAGATAAGGCCAAGTAACAATATCTGTGTTTCTCAGTTTCATACCTACAAACGTGGCTAAAATGTTTATAGTTAACAAGCTAGCACCAAGTAACAATACCCATGACTTTCAGTTTCACACCTAAAAGCTTGGCTAAAATGCTAACATGCTAACTGTTAACAGGCGAGCTCGATAACACCAAGTAACAATATCCACGACTTTTCATTTTTACAAACAAAATTGCCCAAAATGCAAACAGTCATCATGCTGGCAAGATAGCGCCAAGTAACAGTACTCATGGCTTTCAGTTTGTGTACTTACGAACTTGGCTAAAATGCTAACATTGAGCATGCTAACAAGATAAGGCCAAGTAACAATATCTGTGTTTTTCAGTTTCATACCTACAAACGTGGCTAAAATGTTTATAGTTAACAAGCTAGCACCAAGTAACAATACCCATGACTTTCAGTTTCACACCTAAAAACTTGGCTAAAATGCTAACATGCTAACTGTTAACAGGCGAGCTCGATAACACCAAGTAACAATATCCACGACTTTTCATTTTTACAAACAAAATTGCCCAAAATGCAAACAGTCATCATGCTGGCAAGATAGCGCCAAGTAACAGTACTCATGGCTTTCAGTTTGTATACTTACGAACTTGGCTAAAATGCTAACATTGAGCATGCTAATAAGATAAGGCCAAGTAACAATATCTGTGTTTTTCAGTTTCATACCTACAAACGTGGCTAAAATGTTTATAGTTAACAAGCTAGCACCAAGTAACAATACCCATGACTTTCAGTTTCACACCTAAAAACTTGGCTAAAATGCTAACATGCTAACTGTTAACAGGCGAGCTCGATAACACCAAGTAACAATATCCACGAATTTTCATTTTTACAAACAAAATAGGCCAAAATGCAAACAGTCATTATGCTGGCAAGATAGCGCCAAGTAACAGTACTCATGGCTTTCAGTTTGTATACTTACGAACTTGGCTAAAATGCTAACATTGAGCATGCTAACAAGATAGGGCCAAGTAACAATATCTGTGTTTTTCAGTTTCATACCTACAAACGTGGCTAAAATGTTTATAGTTAACAAGCTAGCACCAAGTAACAATACCCATGACTTTCAGTTTCACACCTAAAAACTTGGCTAAAATGCTAACATGCTAACTGTTAACAGGCGAGCTCGATAACACCAAGTAACAATATCCACGACTTTTCATTTTTACAAACAAAATTGCCCAAAATGCAAACAGTCATCATGCTGGCAAGATAGCGCAAAGTAACAGTACTCATGGCTTTCAGTTTGTGTACTTACAAACTTGGCTAAAATGCTAACATTGAGCATGCTAACAAGATAAGGCCAAGTAACAATATCTGTGTTTCTCAGTTTCATACCTACAACGTGGCTAAAATGTTTATAGTTAACAAGCTAGCACCAAGTAACAATACCCATGACTTTCAGTTTCACACCTAAAAACTTGGCTAAAATGCTAACATGCTAACTGTTAACAGGCGAGCTCGATAACACCAAGTAACAATATCCACGACTTTTCATTTTTACAAACAAAATTGCCCAAAATGCAAACAGTCATCATGCTGGCAAGACAGCGCCAAGTAACAGTACTCATAGCTTTCAGTTTGTATACTTACGAACTTGGCTAAAATGCTAACATTGAGCATGCTAACAAGATAAGGCCAAGTAACAATATCTGTGTTTTTCAGTTTCATACCTACAAACATGGCTAAAATGTTTATAGTTAACAAGCTAGCACCAAGTAACAATACCCATGACTTTCAGTTTCACACCTAAAAACTTGGCTAAAATGCTAACATGCTAACTGTTAACAGGCGAGCTCGATAACACCAAGTAACAATATCCACGACTTTTCATTTTTACAAACAAAATTGCCCAAAATGCAAACAGTCATCATGCTGGCAAGATAGCGCCAAGTAACAGTACTCATGGCTTTCAGTTTGTATACTTACGAACTTGGCTAAAATGCTAACATTGAGCATGCTAACAAGATAAGGCCAAGTAACAATATCTGTGTTTTTCAGTTTCATACCTACAAACGTGGCTAAAATGTTTATAGTTAACATGTTAACAATCTAGGACCAAGTAACAATACCCCTGACTTTCAGTTTCACACCTACAAACTTGGCTAAAATGCTAACCTTGCTAACTGTTAACAGGCGAACTTGATAACACCAAATAACAATATCAACACCAAATAACAATATCCATGACTTTTCATTTTTACAAACAAAATTGGCCAAAATGCAAACAGTCATCATGCCGGCAAGACAGCGCCAAGTAACAATATCTATGATTTTCAGTTTCATACCTACAAATGTGGCTAAAATGCTAACAGTTAACATGCTAACAAGCTAGGACCAAGTAACAATACCCATGACTTTCAGTTTCACACCTACGAACTTGGCTAAAATGCTAACATGCTAACTGTTAACAGGCGAGTTTGATAACACCATGTAACAATATCCATGACTTTTCATTTTATACCAACAAAATTGCCAAAATGCTAACAGTTACTATGTTAGCAAGATAGCGCCAAGTAACGGAACTCATGACCTAATTCTTGGAGCTACAAAATTGAGTAAACTGTTAATATGCTAAGTTAACATGCTAACAAGATAACACCAAGCAACAATTCCCACGATTTTCAGTTTCATACTTACAAACTTGGCGAAAATGCTAACACTTACCGTGCTAGCAAGCGAGCACCAAGTAACAATACCCATGGCTTTCAATTTATACTTACGAACTTGGCTAAAATGCTATCAATTAGCATGCTAACAAGATAGGGCCAAGTTTTAGCCAAGTTGATTTTCAGTTTCATACCTACAAACGTGGCTAAAATGCTAGCAGCTAGTATGCTAACAAGATAGCGCCAAGTAACAATATCTATGATTTTTAGTTTCATACCCACAAACATGACTTAATTGCTAACAGTTATCATGCTAATAAGCTAGCACCAAGTAACAATACCCATGGCTTTTAGTTTCATACCTGAAAACTTGGCTAAAATTATAACTTTTAGCATGCTAACAAGATAGCGCCAAGTAACAATACCCATGACTTTCAGTTTCATACCTACAAACTTGGCCAAAATGCTAACAGTTAGTGTGCAAGCACGTTAACGCAAAGTAACAACACCCATGACTCCTAGTGTTATTCCTATGAACTTGGTAAAAATGATAACTCTTAACAGTTCGATAACACCAAGTAACAATATCCATGACTTTTCGTTTTTACAAACAAAATTGCCCAAAATGCTAACAATCATAATGCTGGCAAGACAGTGCCAAGAATCAGTATTCATGACCTAATTCTTGTGATACAAAATTGAGTAAAATGTTAATATGCTAAGTTAACATGCTAGCAAGACACCACCGAGTAACAATACCCACGATTTTCAGTTTCATACCTACAAACTTGGCGAAAATGCTAACAGTTAGCGTGCTAACAAGCGAGCACCAAGTAACAACACCCATGACTCCTAGTGTTATTCCTATGAACTTGGCAAAAATGCTAACTGTTAACAGTTCGATAACACCAAGTAACAATATCTATGACTTTTCGTTTTTACAAACAAATTGCCCAAAAATGCTAACAATCATCATGCTGGCACCAAGAATCAGTATTCATGACCTAATTCTTGTGATACAAAATTGAGTAAAATGTGAATATGCTAAGTTAACATGCTAGCAGAGATAACACCAACAAACAATACCCACGATTTTCAGTTTCATACCGACAAACGTGGCTAAAATGCTAACTGTTAACAGGCAAGTTCGATAACACCAAGTAACAATATCCAAGACTTTTCATTTTTACAAACAAAATTGCCCACAATGCTAACAGTCGTCATGCTGGCAAGATAGCGCCAAGTAACAATACTCATGACTTAATTCTTGTAGCTACAAAATTGAGTAAAATGTTAATATGCTAACTGTTAACATGCTAACAAGATAACACCAAGCAACAATACCCACGATTTTCAGTTTCATACCTACAAACTTGGTAAAAATGCTAACACTTAACGTGCTAACAAGCGAGCACCAAGTGACAATACCCATGGCTTTCAATTTATACTTACGAACTTGGCTAAAATGCTAACAATTAGCATGCTAACAAGATAGGGCCAAGTTTTAGCCACGTTGATTTTTAGTTTCATACCTACAAACGTGGCTAAAATGCTAGCAGCTAGTATGCTAACAAGATAGCACCAAGTAACAATATCGAAGATTTTCAGTTTCATACCCACAAACATGACTAAATTGCTAACAGTTATCATGCTAACAAGCTAGCACCAAGTAACAATACCCATGGCTTTTAGTTTCATACCTGAAAACTTGGCTAAAATGATAACTTTTAGCATGCTAACAAGATAGCGCCAAGTAACAATACCCATGACTTTCAGTTTCATACCTACAAACTTGGCCAAAATGCTAACAGTTAGCGTGCAAGCACGTTAACGCCAAGTAACAACACCCATGACTCCTAGTGTTATTCCTATGAACTTGGTAAAAATGATAACTCTTAACAGTTCGATAACACCAAGTGACAATATCCATGACTTTTCGTTTTTACAAACAAAATTGCCCAAAATGCTAACAATCATAATGCTGGCAAGACAGTGCCAAGAATCAGTATTCATGACCTAATTCTTGTGATACAAAATTGAGTAAAATGTTAATATGCTAAGTTAACATGCTAGCAAGACACCACCGAGTAACAATACCCACGATTTTCAGTTTCATACCTACAAACTTGGCTAAAATGCTAACTGTTAACAGGCTAGCAAGATAACACCAAGTAACAATACCCACGATTTCCAGTTTCATGCCTACAAACTTGGCGAAAATGCTAACAGTTAGCGTGCTAACAAGCGAGCACCAAGTAACAACACCCATGACTCCTAGTGTTATTCCTATGAACTTGGCAAAAATGCTAACTGTTAACAGTTCGATAACACCAAGTAACAATATCTATGACTTTTCGTTTTTACAAACAAATTGCCCAAAAATGCTAACAATCATCATGCTGGCACCAAGAATCAGTATTCATGACCTAATTCTTGTGATACAAAATTGAGTAAAATGTGAATATGCTAAGTTAACATGCTAGCAGAGATAACACCAACAAACAATACCCACGATTTTCAGTTTCATACCGACAAACGTGGCTAAAATGCTAACTGTTAACAGGCGAGTTCAATAACACCAAGTAACAATATCCAAGACTTTTCATTTTTACAAACAAAATTGCCCACAATGCTAACAGTCATCATGCTGGCAAGATAGCGCCAAGTAACAATACTCATGACTTAATTCTTGTAGCTACAAAATTGAGTAAAATGTTAATATGCTAACTGTTAACATGCTAACAAGATAACACCAAGCAACAATACCCACGATTTTCAGTTTCATACCTACAAACTTGGTAAAAATGCTAACACTTAACGTGCTAACAAGCGAGCACCAAGTGACAATACCCATGGCTTTCAATTTATACTTACGAACTTGGCTAAAATGCTATCAATTAGCATGCTAACAAGATAGGGCCAAGTTTTAGCCAAGTTGATTTTCAGTTTCATACCTACAAACGTGGCTAAAATGCTAGCAGCTAGTATGCTAACAAGATAGCGCCAAGTAACAATATCTATGATTTTTAGTTTCATACCCACAAACATGACTTAATTGCTAACAGTTATCATGCTAATAAGCTAGCACCAAGTAACAATACCCATGGCTTTTAGTTTCATACCTGAAAACTTGGCTAAAATGATAACTTTTAGCATGCTAACAAGATAGCGCCAAGTAACAATACCCATGACTTTCAGTTTCATACCTACAAACTTGGCCAAAATGCTAACAGTTAGCGTGCAAGCACGTTAACGCCAAGTAACAACACCCATGACTCCTAGTGTTATTCCTATGAACTTGGTAAAAATGATAACTCTTAACAGTTCGATAACACCAAGTAACAATATCCATGACTTTTCGTTTTTACAAACAAAATTGCCCAAAATGCTAACAATCATAATGCTGGCAAGACAGTGCCAAGAATCAGTATTCATGACCTAATTCTTGTGATACAAAATTGAGTAAAATGTTAATATGCTAAGTTAACATGCTAGCAAGACACCACCGAGTAACAATACCCACGATTTTCAGTTTCATACCTACAAACTTGGCTAAAATGCTAACTGTTAACAGGCTAGCAAGATAACACCAAGTAACAATACCCACGATTTCCAGTTTCATGCCTACAAACTTGGCGAAAATGCTAACAGTTAGCGTGCTAACAAGCGAGCACCAAGTAACAACACCCATGACTCCAAGTGTTATTCCTATGAACTTGGCAAAAATGCTAACTGTTAACAGTTCGATAACACCAAGTAACAATATCTATGACTTTTCGTTTTTACAAACAAATTGCCCAAAAATGCTAACAATCATCATGCTGGCACCAAGAATCAGTATTCATGACCTAATTCTTGTGATACAAAATTGAGTAAAATGTGAATATGCTAAGTTAACATGCTAGCAGAGATAACACCAACAAACAATACCCACGATTTTCAGTTTCATACCGACAAACGTGGCTAAAATGCTAACTGTTAACAGGCGAGTTCAATAACACCAAGTAACAATATCCAAGACTTTTCATTTTTACAAACAAAATTGCCCACAATGCTAACAGTCGTCATGCTGGCAAGATAGCGCCAAGTAACAATACTCATGACTTAATTCTTGTAGCTACAAAATTGAGTAAAATGTTAATATGCTAACTGTTAACATGCTAACAAGATAACACCAAGCAACAATACCCACGATTTTCAGTTTCATACCTACAAACTTGGTAAAAATGCTAACACTTAACGTGCTAACAAGCGAGCACCAAGTGACAATACCCATGGCTTTCAATTTATACTTACGAACTTGGCTAAAATGCTAACAATTAGCATGCTAACAAGATAGGGCCAAGTTTTAGCCACGTTGATTTTTAGTTTCATACCTACAAACGTGGCTAAAATGCTAGCAGCTAGTATGCTAACAAGATAGCACCAAGTAACAATATCGAAGATTTTCAGTTTCATACCCACAAACATGACTAAATTGCTAACAGGTATCATGCTAACAAGCTAGCACCAAGTAACAATACCCATGGCTTTTAGTTTCATACCTGAAAACTTGGCTAAAATGCTAACTTTTAGCATGCTAAAAAGATAGCGCCAAGTAACAATACCCATGACTTTCAGTTTCATACCTACAAACTTGGCCAAAATGCTATCAGTTAGCGTGCAAGAACGTTAACGCCAAGTAACAACACCCATGACTCCTAGTGTTATTCCCATGAACTTGGCAAAAATGATAACTCTTAACAGTTCGATAACACCAAGTAACAATATCCATGACTTTTAATTTTTACAAACAAAATTGCCCAAAATGCTAACAGTCATCATGCTGGCAAGATAGCGCCAAGTAACGGAACTCATGACCTGATTCTTGTAGCTACAAAATTGAGTAAACTGTTAATATGCTAAGTTAACATGCTAGCAAGATAACACCAAGTAACAATACCCACGATTTTCAGTTTCATGCCTACAAACTTGGCGAAAATGCTAACAGTTGGCGGGCAAGCATGTTAATGCCGAGTAACAATACCCATGACTCCTAGTTTTTATTCCTATAAACTTGGCAACAATGCTAACATGCTAACTGTTAACAGGCGAGCTCGATAATACCAAGTAACAATATCCACGACTTTTCATTTTTACGAACAAAATGCAAACAGTCATCATGCTGGCAAGACAGCGCCAAGTAACAGTACTCATGGTTTTCAGTTTCATACCTACGAACTTGGCAAAAATGCTAACACTTAGCGTGCTAAAAAGCGAGCACAAAGTAACCATACCCATGGCTTTCAATATATACTTACAAACTTGGCTAAAACGCTAACATTTAGCATGCTAACAAGATAAACCAAGTAACAATATCTATGATTTTCAGTTTCATACCCACAAACATGACTAAATTGCTAACAGTTAACATGCTAACAAGCTAGCACCAAGTAACAATACCCATCACTTTCAGTTTTATACCTACAAACTTGGCCAAAATGCTAACAGTGAACGTGCTAACAAGATAGTGCCAAGTAACAATATCTATGATTTTCAGTTTCATACCTACAAACTTGTCTAAAATGCTAACAAGCTAGCACCAAGTAACAATACCCATGACTTCAGTTTCATACCTACAACCTCGGCTAAAATGCTAACATTTAGCATGCTAACAAGATGGGCCAAGTAACAATACCCATGACTTTCAGTTTTACACCTACAAACTTGGCTAAAATGCTAACTGTTAACAGGCTAGACAGATAACACCAAGGAACAATACACATGACATTTAATTTTATATCTATAAAATTGTTAAAAATACTAACAGTCATCATGCTAGCAAGACAGCGGCAAGTAACAGTACTCATGACCTGATTCTTGTAGCTACAAAATTGGCTAAAATGTTAAAATGCTAAGTTAGCATGCTAGCAAGATAACACCAAGTAACAATACACAAGATTTTCAGTGTCATACCTACAAACTTGGCAAAAATGCTAACAGTTAGCATGCTAACAAGCGAGCACCAAGTAACAATACCCATGGCTTTCAGTTTTATACTTACGAACTTGGCTAAAATGCTAACATTGAGCATGCTAACAAGATAGCGCCAAGGAACAATACCCATGACTTTCAGTTTCGTATCTACAAACTTGTCTAAAATGCTAGCAGTTAGCATGCCAACAAGATAGCGCCAAGTATCAATATCTATGATTTTGAGTTTCCTACCTACAAACTGGGCTAATATGCTAACATTTAGCATGCTAACAAGCTAGCACCAAGTAACAATCAGTGTTGGGTTAGTTATTGAAAAACAGTAACTAGTTACAGTTACTAGTTACTTTATTTCAAAAGTAACTCAGTTACTAACTCAGTTACTTACACCAAAAAGTAATGCGTTACTGTGAAAAGTAACTATTTAGTTACTTCTTTGTTTCTTTTTTTTTTAAGGCTCCCATTAATGCCCTTTTAGCCTTCATTTCAGAGAGAATAATACAATCTGTTGATCAATTTGACATGCATTTGCATCACTGAACTCTGCTAAGCCATGTGGTCTACATACAACACACAAAGACAAAGATATGTTTCAAAGGGCCAATTTATTTCAGGCCTGAAAAAATTGACAAAACTATTTTAAATAGCTGCAACATAACATACATAAGTAACAAACCGCATAATAACAACATAGCTGTAAACCTGGTTTCACCCAAGGAAGGCACACATGACATACACAAAGCCTAACCAGGCATTTTTTTCTCTCAAGGAATTGTGAAATAAAAGCATGTCTTTAGGAGATCAACACTGTACTGAAGCCCAGAACACTCTACACATTTCCCCAGTTTTAGTTTAGGGATAAGGAAAGATTGGCCTGGCCCACTAGGATCCCTCTTTATGTTTGTGAACTTTATAGTCTATACATTTAGAGTGATGTGATAATCAAACACTCTCGAAGTCTAGAATGAAAGAGTATATAAGAGAATTGACAGAGTGTGTGTACCTTCAGTGCTGAATGATGAGCAGAGGCAGAGTTTGGAGTGTCTTCTTTAGCTTGCTTTCCATGTTTATGTACTCACTGTGTCCAGGTACGTGGAAAATGTTTTCTGTGCCATTTGCCGTTTGTCGCCCGCTATCATGCTAATTAGCTGCCTGAAAGCGGGTGACTCCACTGTAGAAGTAGCCTGCATGTCTTCTAGCACATACACTGCAATGGCTCTATCAACGTTGTCCTGGCTAGCAGTCCCTCCGTTAAAATCCTTAGGTGGAGGTGGAGGTGAAGTGTGTCTCTCTTTACTAGCTTCGTCGAAGCATGTTGCTTTTGTAGCTGTTTCAGCAGATTTGAATCGCTGTTTTGGGCAGTAGATAGGGTCTTTGATCCAAGACACAACTTACATTTAACTAAAATGTTCTTTTCTTTGTGCTCGACAAAAGAAAAGTAGTGAGAATATCTCCATGTTAAGAAACTCGGCATCGCGATGATGTCTTGTTAGTAAACACAGACACGCCTCCCCCGTTAACGTGCAAACAAGATAGAGCCAAGTAACAATATCTATGATTTTCAGTTTCATACCTACAAACTTGGCTAAAATGCTAGCAGTTAGCAACATGCTCAAAACCTTTTTACGTGAACATGGCTCAGTGGGTAGAGCGGCTGTCTTGTAAACAGAGGGTTGCCGGTTCGACCCCCGGCCTAACGAGGTGTCCTTTTACAATAATATTCTCTCCTCTGACCTTTGACCTCTGTGCGCCCTGCAGGAGGGCCATCGCCTGACCGGTGCTGGCGGTGTCGCAGCACTGACGGAGACAGCCGGCAGGAAGCCCCGCCCCCATCAGTGCGGACCCAAGTGGACTTGTGGCGCCCAATGGGACAGCCAAGCTCGTCCCGGGGCCAGGCGCTCCTTCTGGAGGACAAAGGACGCAGTGTTGCATTGTGGGACTTTTGGCCAGAGGACGACAAGCTTTTTTTTTTTTTTCTCTCGATTTTCCTGGATGTTTGGAGGTTTTATTTATTTCTGGCTTTTCCTGGAACAAACTCATCTTTGTCACCTTTTTGCACGCCACACTTGATGATTTAGCTCTGCTTGCGTTTTGCTACTTCTTCTTCTTCTTCTTCTTCTTCTTCTTCTTCTCCAAGGTAGTTTGCTTCCATGTTGAATGGCCGCCATATCTTCTCACTTCTTGTGACCATCTTCTCTCTGAGGACGTGAAGATGGCTGCCAGGGATTTGTTCTCTCGTCTGAGACGTCTTTATGGCGGGAACAACCTTCATAACAACAATAATAAGATGAATCGTGTTAGGACTCGAAGGAAGATTCCGGCATTAAAACACAAATAGTTGACGTTTGTCCAACAATCACTAGAGAGTTTTTTTTTTTGCCACCAATCGTCCCCTCATGTGCCAAAGTGACTTTGAAGGAGGTTGCAAGCATCAAACGTGTCTTTTTCAGCGTCAACATTTCTCCACGCTCGCTTTCATGAAGGACAAACCTCCTTTCCAGTTACGCTGCAGAGAAGGCTTCGCTACACGTCGTACTCGGCCATGTCCACACGCACACTCTCAAAGTGCTGATTGTTCAGACTTTGGGCTTCAACGTCGTTTCCGCCTCCCGACTACTATCACGCCAGAAGTAGCAAGTGGAAAGGTCCGAATTATGAGATCATGTGGTCTAAATGAACATGTAAGAAAGTCGAAGGATCGAGATAAAAATTCATAATTATGAGATAAAAAGTCATAATTATGCCATAAAAAAATCATAAACTATGAAATTAGAAAGTCAGAATTTTGAGATAAAATAAATTGCAATTATAAGATAATAATAATTAGATCATAAGTTGTTATTATGAGATAAGAAAGTCTAAATTAAGGGGTTGAAATTCATAATTATGAGATAAGTCGTAGTTATGAGATAAGAAAGTCACAAATTATGAGATAAAATGTCATAATTAGGAGATAAAAAGTCTGAATTATTAGATATGTGTCGTAATTATGAGACAAAAGTCATATATATATATTTATTTAATTCCTAATTATGAGATACAAATTGATAATTATTAGATATACGGCATAATTATGAGACAAAAAGTCATAATTATCAGACAAAAAGTCACAATTAGGAGACAAAAAGTCATAATTATTCAACAAAAAGTCACAATTACGAGACAAAAAGTCATAATTATCAGACAAAAAGTCACAATTAGGAGACAAAAAGTCATAATTATTCAACAAAAAGTCACAATTACGAGACAAAGAGAAATTAAACAAAGAGTCATAATTATGAGGCAAAAAGTCAGAATTATGAAACCAATAATTCATAATTATGAGATGCAAATTGATAATTATTAGATATACGTCATAACTATGAGACAAAAAGTCATAATTATCAAACAACAATTCATAATTATGAGACAAAAAGTCATAATTAGCAAACAAAAAGTCATAATTATGAGACAAAAAGTCATAATTATCAGACAAAAAGTCACAATTAGGAGACAAAAAGTCATAATTATTCAACAAAAAGTCACAATTACGAGACAAAGAGAAATTAAACAAAGAGTCATAATTATGAGGCAAAAAGTCAGAATTATGAAACCAATAATTCATAATTATGAGATGCAAATTGATAATTATTAGATATACGCCATAACTATGAGACAAAAAGTCATAATTATCAAACAACAATTCATAATTATGAGACAAAAAGTCATAATTAGCAAACAAAAAGTCATAATTATGAGACAAAAAGTCATAATTATCAAACAAAAAGTCACAATTATGAGACAAAGAGTAATTAAACAAAAAGTAATAATTTAAGGCTAAAAGTCAGAATTATGAAACCAATAATTCATAACTATGAGATACAAATTGATAATTATTAGATATATGGCATAACTATGTTACAAAAAGTCATAATTATCAAACAAAAAGTCACAATTATGAGACAAAAAGTCATTATTATCAAACAAAAAGTCATTGAACAATAAGTAATAATTATGAGACAGAAAGTCAGAAATATGAAACAAAAAAAAAAATCATAATTATGAGACAAAATGTCATTTTGTAAAGTCATACATATGTTTTTTTTCATAATAATAATAATTATTCATAATATTACATAATTATTAAACAAAAAGTCCAATTATGAGATAGAAATTCATAATTATCAGACAAAAAGTCACAATTATGAGGCAAAAAGTCATAATTATCAAACAAAAAGCCATAATTATGAGACAAAAAGTCATAATTATCAAACAAAAAGTCACAATTATGAGACAAAGAGTAATTAAACAAAAAGTAATAATTTAAGGCTAAAAGTCAGAATTATGAAACCAATAATTCATAACTATGAGATACAAATTGATAATTATTAGATATATGGCATAACTATGTTACAAAAAGTCACAATTATCAAACAAAAAGTCACAATTATGAGACAAAAAGTCATTATTATCAAACAAAAAGTCATTGAACAATAAGTAATAATTATGAGACAGAAAGTCAGAAATATGAAACCAAAAAAAAATCATAATTATGAGACAAAATGTCATTTTGTAAAGTCATACATATATGTTTTTTTTTCATAATAATAATTATTCATAATATTACATAATTATTAAACAAAAAGTCCAATTATGAGATAGAAATTCATAATTATCAGACAAAAAGTCACAATTATGAGGCAAAAAGTCATAATTATCAAACAAAAAGCCATAATTATGAGACAAAAAGTCATAATTATCAAACAAAAAGTCACAATTATGAGACAAACAGTAATTAAACAAAAAGTAATAATTTAAGGCTAAAAGTCAGAATTATGAAACCAATAATTCATAACTATGAGATACAAATGGATAATTATTAGATATATGGCATAACTATGTTACAAAAAGTCATAATTATCAAACAAAAAGTCACAATTATGAGACAAAAAGTCATTATTATCAAACAAAAAGTCATTGAACAATAAGTAATAATTATGAGACAGAAAGTCAGAAATATGAAACAAAAAAAAAAATCATAATTATGAGACAAAATGTCATTTTGTAAAGTCATACATATGTTTTTTTTTCATAATAATATTAATTATTCATAATATTACATAATTATTAAACAAAAAGTCCAATTATGAGATAGAAATTCATAATTATCAGACAAAAAGTCACAATTATGAGGCAAAAAGTCATAATTATCAAACAAAAAGCCATAATTATGAGACAAAAAGTCATAATTATCAAACAAAAAGTCACAATTATGAGACAAAGAGTAATTAAACAAAAGTAATAATTTAAGGCTAAAAGTCAGAATTATGAAACCAATAATTCATAATTATGAGATACAAATTGATCATTATTAGATATATGTCATAACTATGAGACAAAAAGTCATAATTATCAAACAAAAAGTCACAATTATGAGACAAAAAGTCATTATTATCAAACAAAAAGTCATTGAACAATAAGTAATAATTATGAGACAAAAAGTCAGAATTATGAAACAAAAAAAAAATCATAATTATGAGACAAAATGTCATTTTGTAAAGTCATACATATATGTTTTTTTCATAATAATAATAATTATTCATATTATTACATAATTATGAAACAAAAAGTCCTAATTATGAGATAGAAATGTATAATTAGGAGGAAAAACGTCACAATTACGTGATAAAATGTCACAATTATGTGATAAAAAGTCATAATTATGTGATAAAAGTCATAATTATGTTATAAAAAGCCATAATGTGATAAAATTGATGATTATGTGACAGTCATAATTATGTGAGAGAAAATCACAACTGTGTGATAAAAAGTCATAATAATGTGATAAAAGTCATATTTTTGAAACAAAAATTCCTAATTATGAGATACAAATGGATAATTATTAGATATACGTCATAAATATGAGACAATAAGTCATAATTATCAAACAAAAAGTCATAATTACGAGACAAAAAGTCATTAAACAAAAAGTAATAATTATGAGGCAAAAAGTCAGAATTACGAAACCAATAATTCACAATTATGAGACAAAAAGTCAGAATTATGAAACAAAAAAAACCATAATTCTGAGAAAAAAATTAATTTTATAAAGTCATAAATATATGTTTTTTCCCATAATTATTATTACTATTATTCATATTACATAATTATGAAACAAAACGTCCTAATTATGAGATAGAAATTCATAATTTTGAGACAAAAAGTCACAATGATGAGACAAAACGTCATAATTACGTGACAAAATGTCACAATTATGTGATAAAAAGTCATAATAATGTGATAAAAGTCATAATCATGTGACAGTCATAATTATGTGATAGAAAGTCACAATTATGTGATGAAAGGTCATAATTATGAGGTTATAAAGTTATGTTAAAAGTTTGCACAATCCATGTCTGAAGATCTCAGGGCAAAGAGCTGCTGATGTGAGTGTTGCATAAAATAGCTCATAATTAATAAATCTACTTTTATCTCAAATTTTTTTGATTTTTTATCTCAGAATTATAATTTTTAATCTCAAAATTTCTACTTTCTTATCTCATAATTTCGATTTATTAATCTCAAAATTATGCCTTTTTATTTTATAATTTCGATTTTTTTCCCCCCTCATAATTATAATTTTTAATCTCACAATTTAATCTCATCGGGGTATTTCCAGTGGTGGAAATGAGCCTCAACCCTTCTGTTATGTATGATATTTAAAAAACATTCTTAATCCCCGCCCCCTTCTGATGACGTCACGGTCATTGATCATTTCCACCTTTGAAAGGTACAATGGCGAACAACAGTGGTTTTAAACATTCTGAGAGATTAGTGTGTGTTTAAACTTAAGTATAATGCTACTTTCGCTTCACATCAACAAAAAAGAAGCGTCAATATGCCCTTTTGAAAAAAATATATGTAAACCTTTATTTATAATGTTCACATTTACAAACAAATAGTGCCGCCTACTAAAATGACGTAATGATCACGACGTCACAATAGTGCGCCACATTTCTCCCCACAACAAGTACAATGGCAGACAACTCTCGCATTAAACGTACTGAAAGTACCTATCTTCGTTTTTAACCGTAAATATACGGCTACTTTCACGCTACATTGACAAAAAGAGACGCCTTTTATGCCTTTTTTTTGGTGTGCCGTGACCCGTGTACTCAATAGTCCCGCCTACAACGTCACAATTGTGCGCCATCATTTCCACGTTCGACAAGTTGTAAACAACGTTCGCCTTAAACATTTTGAAAGTAGCCATTTTTTTTTATTTAAACTCACGTATAACGCCACTTTTACCCCACATTGACAAAAAACGGCGTCAATAAGTTATTTTCTTGCCGTGACCCGCCGTGCGCGCGATAGTCTCGCCTCCGAAAGTGACGTCATAGACCCTGTGATTGGCTACAATTGCTTTACTGTTAAATTACATTTAACTCCTTACAGTATTAAAAACGACCCGTGTTTGTGTGGACATGGTCTTAAAAGTACAACCTTCCATCCATCCATCCATCCATCTTCTTCCGCTTATCCGAGGTCGGGTCGCGGGGGCAGCAGCCTAAGCAGGGAAGCCCAGACTTCCCTCTCCCCAGCCACTTCGTCCAGCTCCTCCCGGGGGATCCCGAGGCGTTCCCAGGCCAGCCGGGAGACATAGTCTTCCCAACGTGTCCTGGGTCTTCCTCGTGGCCTCCTACCGGTCGGACATGCCCTAAACACCTCCTTAGGGAGGCGCTCGGGTGGCATCCTGACCAGATGCCCGAACCACCTCATCTGGCTCCTCTCGATGTGGAGGAGCAGCGGCTTTACTTTGAGCTCCCCCCGGATGACAGAGCTTCTCACCCTATCTCTAAGGGAGAGCCCCGCCACCCGGCGGAGGAAACTCATTTCGGCCGCTTGTACCCGTGATCTTGTCCTTTCGGTCATAACCCAAAGCTCATGACCATAGGTGAGGATGGGAACGTAGATCGACCGGTAAATTGAGAGCTTTGCCTTCCGGCTCAGCTCCTTCTTCACCACAACGGATCGATACAGCGTCCGCATTACTGAAGACGCCGCACCGATCCGCCTGTCGATCTCACGATCCACTCTTCCCTCACTCGTGAACAAGACTCCGAGGTACTTGAACTCCTCCACTTGGGGCAAGATCTCCTCCCCAACCCGGAGATGGCACTCCACCCTTTTCCGGGCGAGAACCATGGACTCGGACTTGGAGGTGCTGATTCTCATCCCAGTCGCTTCACACTCAGCTGCGAACCGATCCAGTGAGAGCTGAAGATCCTGGCCAGATGAAGCCATCAGGACCAAATCATCTGCAAAAAGCAGAGACCTAATCCTGCAGCCACCAAACCGGATCCCCTCAACGCCTTGACTGCGCCTAGAAATTCTGTCCATAAAAGTTATGAACAGAATCGGTGACAAAGGGCAGCCTTGGCGGAGTCCAACCCTCACCGGAAACGTGTCCGACTTACTGCCGGCAATGCGAACCAAGCTCTGACACTGATCATACAGGGAGCGGACCGCCACAATCAGACAGTCCGAAACCCCATTCTCTCTGAGCACTCCCCACAGGACTTCCCGAGGGACACGGTCGAATGCCTTCTCCAAGTCCACAAAGCACATGTAGACTGGTTGGGCAAACTCCCATGCACCCTCAAGGACCCTGCCGAGAGTATAGAGCTGGTCCACAGTTCCACGACCAGGACGAAAACCACACTGTTCCTCCTGAATCCGAGGTTCGACTATCCGGCGTAGCCTCCTCTCCAGTACACCTGAATAGACCTTACCGGGAAGGCTGAGGAGTGTGATCCCACGATAGTTAGAACACACCCTCCGGTTCCCCTTTTTAAAGAGAGGAACCACCACCCCGGTCTGCCAATCCAGAGGTACTGCCCCCGATGTCCACGCGATGCTGCAGAGTCTTGTCAACCAAGACAGCCCTACAGCATCCAGAGCCTTAAGGAACTCCGGGCGGATCTCATCCAACCTGGAGACTTTAAAGTTATTTTTTCCCAGTCAAAATAATGCTAACCTAGCGAGCATGATGTTAAAACAATGTTAGCTCGTAGCTCGCATAGCGTTGATAAAGTTTGGTGTTCTCCTTCCCGCTATGATGTTTGTGACGCGTGGGCGTCGATTACAGTAGGGTGTATTTGTAAAAAGTACACACTACGCTTCTGGAAAATGCACTCTTGTCCGACAGACACGGCTCATTAGCATTAAAGCTACACACAAACTAAAATCTCTTTTTAAATGAATTAAAAAAGTCAAATTTCTACCGACAGACATGTTTTGTTTCACCTTCTATTGCTGCCCCACCCCAAAAAAACGTGCCATTTTCTCACTTACGCTTTAAGCTCCCAAAATAAGTCAACAAGATTGTGTGTAACCTTGTAGATAACCCACAACAGTGTGTGTGTTTGTACAGAAGAGTGTGTGAGATGAAACAAAATGAATGAATAAGTTCCTCTTTTTTTTTGTTTTTTTCCGGAGAAAAAACGAGACAAAGCTGTTGTTGTTTCTTCTTTTTATTTGCTGCTTCCGCTTACTTTTCATTTTATTTTTGTACTGTGATGAAAAGTAGAAAATAAAAATGCACTGATTGTTCCAGAAGCGTGTGGCGGCGTCAACTTGTCGGCCCGCGCTCCGTTCCGGGGTTAAACCGCGGCCACGACGGGAGCTTTGCGAATGGCGGGCAGTGTTTTAAAGTGGGAAAAGAAGAGACGTGTCACCTGACTCCTGTCTATGGTCTTCCTCTATACAGCGCTTGATAGTTGCCAGAGATCCATCAGCATTTCCAAGCGGGAGGCGGCGTTGTCATGACAACCACGTGTGTGTGTGTGTGTGGGGGGGGGGGGGGGGGGGGGGGGGGGGGTGAAGTGAGTCGACACAACAACTTCCTGTTTACAAACGCACACGGACACAAAGCAAATACAGCAAATATATATTTATTATTGATCGAGTGATTGGTGACAAATGGATGGCGTCAAAGACGACCATGATATATAAAAAAGAGGCACATAATAAATTATGGAGGACACAAATGGCACACAAAGTAACAAAACAAAAAGCGTATTGTTGGCAGACTTCATTCATAAATGATCATAAACACGATGATGGATGATAACATTTGGATTATGTTTTGATTTACTGCTTTTAAAGTGTTTGCAGAGAGTGTAAAAAACATCTTAATTATAATATATATATATATATATATATATATATATATATATATATATATATATATATATACATATATATATACATATATATATATATATATGTCTTAATAAGGTTATCCAAAAAATAGTGCTCGATACCGTAGTAGAGCGCAATATATGTATGTGTGGGGAAAAAAAATCACAAGACTATTTCATCTCTACAGGCCTGTTTCATGAGGGGGGGTACCCTCAATCATCAGGAGATTTTAATGGGAGCATTCGCATACCATGGTTTATATAGGGCACAGAGTGGGTGGGTACAGGCTGGCCTAGGGGCGTGGTGATTGGCTCATGTGTTACCTAGGAGGTGTTTCCGTCTATGGCGGCATGCTGTTACAATTTCGCTGCGCTTGTTGAGGGATGACAGGTCTGGACGGTAAATAATAAACAGTTTCTCTTTCAAGCATAGGTTGCATCTTTTATTACCACTATTGTAAGGTGTGCTGGATGCAAGAATTTGCCATGTTATTGAATATTCAACATTATTGTCTTTGAGGTCCCAAATGTGTTTGCTGAGTTCTGTGGTATTTCGCAGGTTTTTGTTCCTGAAAGAAGCCTTGTGGTTGTTCCATCTGGTTTTGAATTCACCCTCGGTTAATCCTACATATGTGTCGGATGTGTTAATGTCCTTGCGTATTACCTTAGATTGGTAGACAATTGGTAGACAATCTAAGGTAATACGCAAGGACATTAACACATCCGACACATATGTAGGATTAACCGAGGGTGAATTCAAAACCAGATGGAACAACCACAAGGCTTCTTTCAGGAACAAAAACCTGCGAAATACCACAGAACTCAGCAAACACATTTGGGACCTCAAAGACAATAATGTTGAATATTCAATAACATGGCAAATTCTTGCATCCAGCACACCTTACAATAGTGGTAATAAAAGATGCAACCTATGCTTGAAAGAGAAACTGTTTATTATCTACCGTCCAGACCTGTCATCCCTCAACAAGCGCAGCGAAATTGTAACAACATGCCGCCATAGACGGAAACACCTCCTAGGTAACACATGAACCAATCACCACGCCCCTAGGCCAGTCTGTACCCACCCACTCTGTGCCCTATATAAACCATGGTATGCGAATGCTCCCATTAAAATCTCCTGACGATTGAGGGTACCCCCCTCATGAAACAGGCCTGTAGAGATGAAATAGTCTTGTGATTTTTTTTTTCCCCACACATACATATATATATATATATATATATATATATATATATATATATATGTATGTAGCCGAGGTTACTGTGGTTTATCCATTAGAAAGTGCTCAATACCGGGGTAGAGCGGAACATACGTTAGGTCAGGAAAAAACACAGAGGCTATTTCATCCCTACAAGCCTGTTTTGCAGGTTTCCCTGCTCTTCAGGGGATAACTTTTTTTTTTTATCGCATAAAATCCCCCGAAGAGCAGGGAAACCTTCGAAAAAGGCTTGTAGGGATGAAATAGGTCAAGAAAACACATGGAGGCTATTTCATCCTTACAAGCTTGTTTCAAAGGTTTCCCTGCTCTTCAGGGGATAACATTTTTTTTTTGTAATCGCACAAAATCTCCTGAAGAGCAGGGACACCTTCAAAACAGGCTTGTAGGGATGAAATAGGTCAAGAAAACACATGGAGGCTATTTCATCCTTACAAGCTTGTTTCAAAGGTTTCCCTGCTCTTTAGGGGATAACTTTATTTTTTATTTTTTAAATTGCATAAAATTCCCTGAAAAGCAGGGAAACCTTCGAAACAGGCTTGTAGGGATGAAATAGGTCAGGAAAAAACATGGAGGCTATTTCATCCTTACAAGCTTGTTTCGAAAGTTTCCCTGCTCTTCAGGAGATAACTTTTTTTTTTTAATCGCATAAAATCCCCTGAAGAGCAGGGAAACCTTCGAAACAGCTTGTAGGGATGAAATAGGTCCGGAAAAAACATGAAGGCTATTTCATCCTTACAAGCTTGTTTCAAAGGTTTCACTGCTCTTCAGGGGATAACATTTTTTTTTTTGTAATCGCACAAAACCTCCTGAAGAGCAGGGACACCTTCAAAACAGGCTTGTAGGGATGAACTAGGTCAGGAAAAAACATGGAGGCTATTTCATCCTTACAAGCTTGTTTCGAATGTTTCCCTGCTCTTCAAGGGAAAACTTTTTTTTTTTTTTTCAAATCGCATAAAATTCCCTGAAAAGCAGGGAAACCTTCGAAACAGGCTTGTAGGGATGAAATAGGTCAAGAAAACACATGGAGGCTATTTCATCCTTACAAGCTTGTTTCAAAGGTTTCCCTGCTCTTCAGGGGATAACTTTTTTTTTTTTTTTTTTTTTAATCACATAAAATCCCCTGAAGAGCAGGGAAATCTTCGAAACAGGCTTGTAGGAATGAAATAGCCTCCATGTTTTTTCCTGACCTAACAAATATATATATATATATATATATATATATATAATTTAAATTTTTTAAATTTTATATATACACATATAATAAATATATGATATATATATATAATTTATGTATATATAAATATATATTTTTTTAATACAATTTTTAGTGTATGCTAAGGGCCAATAAAAACAGAGTATAGACAACCCTTCTGGAACATTCCTTTGCAAATGCGAGGAAGTAAAAAAGGAGGACGAGGGAAGTTTGACATCCCCCTCCCCCAGGAGGACATAACGAGACGCTGGCGTGTCCCTGAGTGCGACATAACGAGACCAAGGACTCGTCTTAGCGGACCGCAAACATTTAACAAGTCTGACCTTTGGCTCGCTTTGGAAACTTCACAAATTCAACTTGGTGTGTGAGTGAGAGTGTGTGTGTGTGTGTGTGTGTGTGTGTGTGTGTGTGTGTGTGTCTTTTGGCTTTTTCTCAGCGACAGCGTTAGCGTGTTAGCTTCTTCGACACGTGACGTCATATTTGCTTGCACGTTTCCTCACTTAAATTAACTTAAAGATTCCTTGTAGACATGATCAACACGTCATAAACTTCTCTTCACTTCGTCACCAAACACCCAATTCATCCCAAAAAAATCATCTTGTTTTAGAAATCATCTTCCTATTTAGAATCTTTTAGGAAGAATGTCATATTTTAGAATAATTTTTGAAAATAAATAATCTTCCCTTTCAGGATTTTTATCCCTCGTAGAATAAATCTTCAATTTTGGAATTGATCTTTCGTTTTAGAATGATCTTTCCCTCTTAATTAATTAATCCTACCATTTTACAATCATTCTATTTTAAAATGAATCTTCAGCATCATCTCGTTTTGAATTCATCTTCCATTTAAGGATGAATCTTCTGTTTTTGAATAATTGTGCTCTTTTAGAATTCATCTTGCATTCCAGACGTAATCCTTTGCTTTGGAATAAATCTGCATCTTGGAATAAATCTTCCAATTTAGAACAAATCTTCCGTCTCTATCAAAAAGAAGGTGAAAATAAAAAAATATAAGGGTCAGTTTTGCACAAAAGGAACCCTTCAGATTTGGGATGAAGAAAGAAAAACATCAAAGAAAGTCCTTCCCAGTTGTGCTGTGAAGAGGCGGGGCTTAACTTGGCGTGTGCTGTGAGTGGACAACGGAGTAACCCCGCCCATAAAGCTGGTCTTTGAGTAGCTAAAATTAAAGTGGAAGTAAAGTCAATCCCAGCATCAGTTGGAGGGTACGGCTAGCATTAGCTGGGGGTACAGCTAGCATCATTTGGGGGGTACAGCTAGCATTAGCTGGGGGGGTACAGCTAGCATCAATTGAGGGGTACAGCTAGCATTAGTTGGGGTACATCTAGCATCAGTTGGAGGGTACAACTAGCATGAGTTGGAGGGTACAGCTAGCATTAGTTGGGGGTACAGCTAGCATCATTTGGGGGTCCAACTAGCATCAGTTGGGGTACAGATAGCATCAGTTGGGGGTACAGCTAGCATCAGTTGGAGGGTACAGCTAGCATTAGTTGGAGGGTACAGCTAGCATTAGTTGGTGGTTACAGCTAGCATCATTTGGGGGTCCAACTAGCATCAGTTGGGGGTACAGCTACAATCAGTTGGGGTACAGCTAGCATCAAGTTGGTGGTTACAGCTAGCATCATTTGGGGGTCCAACTCGCATCAGTTGGGGGTACAGCTAGCATTAGTTGGTGGTTACAGCTAGCATCATTTGGGGGTCCAACTAGCATCAGTTGGGGGTACAGCTAGCATCAGTTGGGGGTACAACTAGCATAATTTGGGGGTCCAACTAGCATCAGTTGGGGCTCCAGCTACAATCAGTTAGGGTACAGCTAGCATCAAGTTGGTGGTTACAGCCAGCATCATTTGGGGGTCCAGCTAGCATCATTTGGGGGTCCAACTAGCATCAGTTGGGGGTACAGCTAGCATCAGTTGGGGGTACATCTAGCATCAGTTGGGGCTCCGGCTACAATCAGTTGGGGTACAGCTAGCATCATTTGGGTGGTTACAGCTAGCATCATTTGGGGGTCCAACTAGCATCAGTTGGGGGTACAGCTAGTATTAGTTGGTGGTTACAGCTAGCATCATTTGGGGGTCCAACTAGCATCAGTTGGGGGTACAGCTAGCATCAGTTGGGGGTACAACTAGCATAATTTGGGGGTCCAATTAGCATCAGTTGGGGCTCCAGCTACAATCAGTTAGGGTACAGCTAGCATCAAGTTGGTGGTTACAGCCAGCATCATTTGGGGGTCCAGCTAGCATCAGTTGGGGTACAGATAGCATCAGTTGGGGGTACAGCTAGCATCATTTGGGTGGTTACAGCTAGCATCATTTGGGGGTCCAACTAGCATCAGTTGGGGGTACAGCTAGTATTAGTTGGTGGTTACAGCTAGCATCATTTGGGGGTCCAACTAGCATCAGTTGGGGGTACAGCTAGTATTAGTTGGTGGTTACAGCTAGCATCATTTGGGGGTCCAACTAGCATCAGTTGGGGGTACAGCTAGTATTAGTTGGTGGTTACAGCTAGCATCATTTGGGGGTCCAACTAGCATCAGTTGGGGGTACAACTAGCATAATTTGGGGGTCCAACTAGCATCAGTTGGGGCTCCAGCTACAATCAGTTAGGGTACAGCTAGCATCAAGTTGGTGGTTACAGCCAGCATCATTTGGGGGTCCAGCTAGCATCAGTTGGGGTACAGATAGCATCAGTTGGGGGTACAGCTAGCATCATTTGGGTGGTTACAGCTAGCATCATTTGGGGGTCCAACTAGCATCAGTTGGGGGTACAGCTAGTATTAGTTGGTGGTTACAGCTAGCATCATTTGGGGGTCCAACTAGCATCAGTTGGGGGTACAGCTAGCATCAGTTGGGGGTACAACTAGCATAATTTGGGGGTCCAACTAGCATCAGTTGGGGCTCCAGCTACAATCAGTTAGGGTACAGCTAGCATCAAGTTGGTGGTTACAGCTAGCATCATTTGGGGGTCCAGCTAGCATCGGTTGGAGGGTACAGCTAGCATCATTTGGGGGTCCAACTAGCATCAGTTGGGGGTACAGCTAGCATCAGTTGGGGGTACAACTAGCATAATTTGGGGGTACAACTAGCATCAGTTGGGGCTCCAGCTACAATCAGTTAGGGTACAGCTAGCATCAAGTTGGTGGTTACAGCCAGCATCATTTGGGGGTCCAACTAGCATCAGTTGGAGGGTACAGCTAGCATCAGTGGGGGGTACAGCTAGCATCAGTTGGGGGGTACAGATAGCATTAATTGGAGGGTACAGCTAGCATCAGTTGGAGGGTACAGCTAGCATCAGTTGGGGGTAAAGCTAGCATCATTTGGGGGTCCAACTAGCATCAGTTGGAGGGTACAGCTAGCACGTAGCCTGAGCGGTTCTTGGTGAAGTCAGGCTGTGATTGGTTGATCTTGGGCTCCACCACCACGGAGCACTTCCTGCCGTTCATGCTGCACTGGATGGGGCTGACGATGTTCACCTGCAGCTTCCTGCGCTCGCTGCACACAAACACATGTCAGCTTGTCATCTTTTGCTTCCATACAGAGTTCATCACTTCCTATGACATCATCCTCTAGCAACTAAGAAGTGGCACGCTGGCTTTTATTGTATACATTTTGAGACAAAGCTCCGCCCACATCAAACAGGTACACGGAAAGAAGGCGGGGCTAAGCGTCGTCATCTCTCAAGGAGTCAATGTTCCTAAACGCTCATTTTCCTCTGCTCCGTCGTGACCTGATGACATACACTTGTTGTGCAACCACACACACACACACACTTCACAGTCCTCCACAGAGCTATTGTGTAGTTTGTGCTGATGGGGAGAAGTCACTGCTGGTTGCCATGGAAACCACCCTAAAACCGACTCCTCCATCTGTCATGGCCGCCAGCCAAAGCAGATATTGTGTGTGTGTGTGTGTGTGTGCTGATGAAAGGCCAGAGGGATGCTGTGCTCAGTGTGAAGGGCAAACACAGATAGGATTACACACACACACACACACACACACACACACACACACACACACACACACACACACACACACACACACACACACACACACACACACACACACACACACACACAGACCAAGTTTTTGATCATCACTTGTGGGGACCACCCTTTCTACAGGTTGTGGAGGCATAAAAAAAAGAGGTAAAATGGTCACTGCCCAGTCAGCTCATACACGTCTTTAAATCTCTGGATTGATGACGTAATGTGCTGATCATTCTTACTGGGGGAAAAAGACTTAATATGGTTCATGAGAACCAAATTTAAATCATTGTGCATAATTCACACAAATTTGTACGTGACTACTGAGGACCATCCATCCATCCATTTTCTACCGCTTGTCCCTTTTTGGGGTCGCGGGGGGCGATGGAGCCTATCTCAGCTGCATTCAGGCGACTGAGGACCATTAAAAAAAAAAAAAAAAAAAAAAAAGTTCAAATTAAATATGACATGATGCAAATGTGCAAATGTCACACACTCAAACTAACCAGTGAACATGTTTTAAGGGCCAAAGCTTAAAAATCACTTAGGCATCTTCAGAATGGATCTGACTATCATTTAAGAAGGTTTCCCTTTAGGGGACTTGTTTTTTTTGTCCCCATACCGTCAGAGGTCCCCTAAAGGTGACTGTGTAAACAGAGCCATGTCCCCATCCGTCCTATCTTGTCGATTGCATTGTACCATATGTCCCGGCAAGAAATCTGCGTTCAAAGAACTCCGGCTTATTAGTGATTCCCAGAGCCCAAAAAAAGTCTGCGGGCTATAGAGCGTTTTCTATTCGGGCTCCAGTACTATGGAATGCCCTCCCGGTAACAATTAGAGATGCTACCTCAGTAGAAGCATTTAAGTCCCATCTTAAAACTCATTTGTATACTCTAGCCTTTAAATAGCCCCCCTGTTAGACCAGTTGATCTGCCGTTTCTTTTCTTTTCTCCTCTGCTCCCCTTTTCCTTGAGGGGGGGGGGGGCACAGGTCCGGTGGCCATGGATGAAGTGCTGGCTGTCCAGAGTCGGGACCCGGGGTGGACCGCTCGCCTGTGCATCGGCTGGGAACATCTCTGCGCTGCTGACCCGTCTCCGCTCGGGATGGTGTCCTGCTGGCCCCACTATGGACTGGACTCTTACTATTATGTTGGATCCACTATGGACTGGACTCTCACAATATTATGTCAGACCCACTCGACATCCATTGCTTTCGGTCTCCCCTAGAGGGGGGGGGGTTACCCACATATGCGGTCCTCTCCAAGGTTTCTCATAGTCATTCACATCGACGTCCCACTGGGGTGAGTTTTTCCTTGCCCGTATGTGGGCTTTGTACCGAGGATGTCGTTGTGGCTTGTGCAGCCCTTTGAGACACTTGTGATTTAGGGCTATATAAATAAACATTGATTGATTAAGCACGGACACACGCACGCACGCTCGCTCGCACGCACGCACGCACGCACGCTCGCACGCACGCACGCTCGCTCGCTCGCTCGCTCGCACGCACGCACGCACGCACGCTCGCTCGCACGCACGCACGCACGCACGCACGCACGCACGCACGCACACACACACTCTTGTATGTGTTACCTTCTTGAGACCTGAGAAAAATGCCTACCTCTTTAGGACCACCCTTTCTAAATATATAAAGATTTGTATTTACAACATTAATAACATATACATACTATACAAAGATAAAAAAAAAAGCTTGTTGTGAAAAATGAGTTGGAATTTCACAAGAAAAAGGTCACAATTTCACAAGAATTTTGGCAGCGTTATAATAAAAGTCGTCATTTTACTCAACGCAAGTCAAAATTTTACAAGCAAAAGTGAACATTTGTGCAATATTATGATAAAAGTTGGAATTTGACTCAATAACAGTCGCAATTTTACAAGAAAAGCTTAACATTTTGGCAATTTTATGAAACGATTGGTAATTTAGACTAATTTAGAAATTGTTCAACACAGTAGCCCAGTTACAATGATGGAAAGTGTAAGGATGGAAAGGACAATGCAGGTATAAATAGACTAATATAGCGATAAAAAAAATCTAACATATATACGAATATATACATAATATGTGTACAGAATAATATATATACAGATATATTATATTATGTCTATAACATATATACAATATATACCGATGTACCATGTACAATATTACAGTATATACAGTATATGTGACAGCAGCAGCATAAGATGTATAGTAGATGCAGCAGGAAATAGACTCGACAAAAGTCACAATTTTATAAGAAAACTTTACAATTTTGGCAATATTATAATGATAAGCGGAATCTTTATTTGGCAAAATTATGACAAAAGTCATCATTTTACTCAAAAAATGTCACTATTTTACAACAACAACATAAAAACTTGGGCAATATTGTGATAAAAGTCGGAATTTTATACGACAAATGTCACCATTTTGCATTAAAAAGCAATAATTTTACATTAAAAAAAAGTCATAATTTTACGAGAAAATATTGCAATATTACAGAAACAGAAAGAATATGCGAAATCGTTCCCAATTTTATAAGAAAAAAGTCGACACATTGTGAGAAAAAGACTGCTTTTAGTTAATTTATTTTTATTTGTAATTGGTTTTTAATCTTCATTATTTACTTCAAGTTATTACAGTATGTCTCTATATACATATTTATTTATTTTTTTTAAATTAATTTTGGCCAAAGGGGGCGCATTTCAATTTCTTACACACACTTCATATTAAATATGTTGGCCAGAGGGGGAGCACTTCACATTTTTACACACACTTGTTATTTCATATGTTGACCAGAGGGGGAGCACTTTTAAAACCGACACACAGTCAATTTGAAAAATCCCTCCTTGTTGGGACCACCCTGACTTTGACCGCAAATGAGATCTCTATTTTTTGTAATGTGCTTAAAGGGGAACATCATCACCAGACCTATGTAAGAGTCAATATATACCTTGATGTTGCAGAAAAAAGACCATATATTTTTTAACCGATTTCCGAACTCTAAAAGGGTCAATTTTGGCGAATTAAACGCCTTTCTAATATTCGCTCTCGGAGCGATGACGTCACAAGGTGGCGTCACATCGGGAAGCAATCCGCCATTTTCTCAAACACCGAGTCAAATCAGCTCTGTTATTTTCCGTTTTTCCGACTGTTTTCCGTACCTTGGAGACATCATGCCTCGTCGGTGTGTTGTCGGAGGGTGTAACAACACGAACAGGGACGGATTCAAGTTGCACCAGTGGCCCAAAGATGCAAAAGTGGCAAGAAATTGGACGTTTGTTCCGCACACTTTACCGACGAAAGCTATGCTACGACAGAGATGGCAAGAATGTGTGGATATCCTGCGACACTCAAAGCAGATGCATTTCCAACGATAAAGTCAAAGAAATCTGCCGCCAGACCCCCATTGAATCTGCCCGAGTGTGTGAGCAATTCAGGGACAAAGGACCACGGTAGCACGGCAAGCAATGGCGGCAGTTTGTTCCCGCAGACGAGCGAGCTAAACCCCCTATCGACCTTAGCTTCCCTGGCCTGCTGACATCAACTCCAAAACTGGACAGATCAGCTTTCAGGAAAAGAGAGCGGATGAGGGTATGTCTACAGAATATATTAATTGATGAAAATTGGGCTGTCTGCACTCTCAAAGTGCATGTTGTTGCCAAATGTATTTCATATGCTGTAAACCTAGTTCGTAGTTGTTAGTTTCCTTTAATGCCAAACAAACACATACCAATCGTTGGTTAGAAGGCGATCGCCGAATTCGTCCTCGCTTTCTCCCGTGTCGCTGGCTGTCGTGTCGTTTTCGTCGGTTTCGCTTGCATTCGGTTCAAACCGATATGGCTCAATAGCTTCAGTTTCTTCTTCAATTTCGTTTTCGCTACCTGCCTCCACACTACAACCATCCGTTTCAATACATTCGTAATCTGTTGAATCGCTTAAGCCGCTGAAATCCGAGTCTGAATCCGAACTAATGTCGCTATAGCTTGCTGTTTTTCCGCCATGTTTGTTTGAGTTGGCTTCACTATGTGACGTCACAGGAAAATGGACGGGTGTTTATAACGATGGTTAAAATCAGGCACTTTGAAGAAGCTTTTTTTAGGGATATTGCGTGATGGGTAAAATTTTGAAAAATATAATAAGCCACTGGGAACTGATTTTTAATGGTTTTAACCATTCTGAAATTGTGATAATGTTCCCCTTTAAGGCCTATGACAAACGAGTCACGGACCACAGATGGCCCCTGTGCCGCACTTTGGGCAACCCAGCTGTAGAAGCTAACTGTTAATGGCCACTATAGTCTTAGTACCGTAGTGTATTTGTTCATCCTACGGTCACATATGGGACGCGGGTTGTCTTACGTCAGCACCGGAAGTCGAAAAATCAGCTGTTCACCTGGCGGGTTTTTATCATATATTGCTGCCTTTTCACCTGTCAATGTTTACTTTTGTATGCACATTAAAGCAACAAAAAAATCCTGACTTTGGAGCAATGTTCACGGACTCTAGTATTTGGCTCTCCAATAGATGCAATGGTTTTCCGTATTCGGACCATGATTTATGTCCTAACTTGTTCACCGGTCCTCATATGGAAGGTACTTTTCCTTGTTGATGTCTCAAGAAGGACACACACACACACACACACACACACACACACACACACACACGCGCACACACACACACACACACACACACACACACACACACACACACACACACACACACACACACACACACACACACAGACACACACACACACACACACACACACACACACACACACACACACACACGTAAATAGACAGCGAGGACAAAATATTATGTAAATAAAAATAGATGTGCTTGAAGTTTATAGTAATAATAATAATAATTAAAGCTGCAAGCAGCGTTGTTCGGGCCCGCGTATTTGGCAGGTGCTAGTCCTAAGTGTCCCAATACTTTTGTCTACTTTTAGTCTGAAGTGTCCCAAGACTTTTGTCTAGTGTACCTACCTTGTCTGCATTGTGTGGGCACGTTGGTGCTTCCTGCTTTTGAGCAGCCATCTTAAAAAAACAGCACCGCAGGAGCATCAGTGCAGCGGGTCTTTGAAGGGTCATAAAATCAAAACCGGAGCAGGTATCACAACTCTTTCACCAACTTTTAATCAGAAGGGTTCAATCTCTCTCCTGTGTTAGTTTGAAGCCGAAACAACAAACGCGCTCAGAGGAGATAATGTTTGAAGAAAGGTGACGGGTTTTTACAAAAATATTGTGTTGAAGGGGGAATAGCAAACTTCCTGTATATTTTAGCTTGGGGTTGTCAGTTTATGAAATGTAGGTCTAAGTGAGACCTACATAGAGGTTTTTGTTTCATGTCTCTCCGACCTTCCCAGTGGGAGTTACAGGCAGTTTTGTAGTTTATTTCTTCCGAGGAGCAGTTTTTTGTCCGTTTTATTAAAAAATTGCTGTAGAGCACAATTTTTAGATTTGGGGTTAGGTTTTTTCATTAGATCACAGTTTTACCCAGTCCTGATGTGTGTGTAAAGTTTGGTGAGTTTTGAAGCATGTTAAGGGGGTCAAATTACAGCTCAAAGAGGCAAAAGTGACTGTTTTTAGTACTTTTTTGTCTTGAAGGGGGAATTGCCAACTTCCTGTTGATTTTAGCCCAAAGACATACAATTATGAGAACTAGGTCTAAGTCAGACCTACATAGAGGATTTTGTTTCATATTTTTCCGACCTTCCTAGTGGGAGTTACAGGCAGTCTAGTTTTTTTTTTCCCTAGGGGGCGCTAGAGCGCAATTTTGAGTTTTGAAGTTTGGTTCTTTGATAAAAAGTTTTGCCGTATATTACTGATGTGTGTGTAAAATTTGGTGAGTTTTGAAGCATGTTAAGGGGGTCAAAGTAGTGCGCAAAGCTGCGGAAGAATAATAATAATAATAAGAAAGAATAAAACGATCGAATAACAATAGGTCCTTATGTCCCATTGCATAAGGACTCCCTGTGGGAGTCCTTTTGCAAAGGGCCATGGCGGGCCCTAATAATAATAATACACACACACAGTTATAAATGTGTGTGTGTTGAGCAATAAGTGAAGCAGGAAGTGCGACTGGAACATCCTGTTTGCTTCCAAGCAGAGTGAGTCATCGTCTGAAAGAAGAGCTTTCTTTTTAATCCTCACATGATGGTCTGATCAATAATAATAATTATCATCAAGTCAAGACGAAAGCCTGGAATGGGATGGCAATATGAGCCCATCAACACAGACACGTGGGTGAAAAAGTCACAAAAAAGACAACGTCCGACCTCGTTTTCCCAACAAAGAAAAAAAATGCACTTGAATATGTTCAATATTTATGTAAGTTAAATGTTTGCTTCCATTTTATTTTGTTGTTTATTTAGCATAACAATGCTATTTAGCCACCAATGACAGTACAATGGCAAACACGTGTACTGTAATGAGTTTGAAATGCTTCCTTGCATTATTATTACATATTATGACATTTTAAACACTGTATAGTTTGTGTCAAATATTTCTTCAGTTTAAGAGCATGATGTAGACAAAAGCTCTGAGTAAAGACAAATATTTTCAAAGTAAATGATTTCATATTGTTGTAATGTGTGGCACAAGAATATGTCGACAGTCTAAAAGTATTATTTTCACTCTTTTATGCGTTGATACGTATGAAATATTACAATCACAAATCCAATCGCAATTTTGAAGAGAAAACTCCCAATTAATTTTTTCCCCCTCAAAATCATGAAGCCCTAATATAGAGTAATCTAAATATTTGATTGTACGGCAATCTAAATAATATATAGTAATCTAAATGTACTTTAACATACAATAATCTAAATACTTATGTACAGCAATCTAAATAATGTACTATAATCTAAATGTACGGTAATCTAAATAATGTACGATAATCTAAACAATGTACGGTAATATAAATGTACTTTACCGTACAGTAATCTAAATAATGTACAGTAATCTAAATGTTCTGTAATGTACAGTAATCTAAATACTTTAACGTACATAAATCTAAATAATTTACCTTAATCTAAATGTACTTTAATGTACGGTAATCTACATAATGTAATCTAAATACGTTATTGTACAGTAATCTACAAAATGTACTTTGATGTAAATGTACTTTAATGTATGGTAATCTAAATAATGTACAGTAATCTAAACAATGTACTGTAATCTAAATACTTTTGTGTACAGTAATCTAAATGTACTTTATATACTGTAATGTAAATAATGTAAAGCAATATAAATTTACTTTAAGGTCCAGTAATCTAAATCATTTACAGTATTCTAAATGTACTTTAATGTACAATAATCTAAATAATGTACAGTACTATAAACGTACTTTAATGTCCAGTGATCTAAATAATTTATGGTAATCTAAATAATGTACAGTAATCTAAACAATGTACGGTAATCTAAATACTTGTGTACAGTAATCTAAATGTACTTTACTATACTGTAATGTAAATAATTTACAGCAATATAAATGTACTTTAAGGTCCAGTAATCTAAATAATTTACAGTATTCTAAATGTACTTTAATGTACAATAATCTAAATAATGTACAGTACTATAAATGTACTTTAATGTCCAGTGATCTAAATATTTTACAGTAATATAAATGTACTTTAACATACAGTAATCTAAATCATTTACAGTAATACGTACTTTAACGTACAGTAATATATATATATATAATAGTAATATATGTACTTTAATGTACAGTAATATAAATAATTGACCGTAGTATAAGTGCACTTTAAGTATAGTAGCATAAATAATTGGCAGTAGTATAAATGTACTTTAAAATACTGTAATATAAATAGACAGTAGTTGTAAATGTACTTTACAGTAATGTACTTTTAGGTACAGTTGTTAGAAAATGGATGGATGGATATAAATAGCCGACAGTAGTATAAATGTACTTTAAAGTACATTACTGTAAGATACATTTATACTTTAAAATACAGTGATGTAGTTTTAAAGTACAGTAACGTGTGTTTAATGTGCATCATAGTGTGGGGGCAATGTGGGTGAAGTGCCTTGCTCAAGGGCAGGAATCAGAATCAGAAGAGTTTTTATTGCCATCGTTTGAGAACGGGTTCCCAAACTAGACATTTTACTTAGCGCGATCGTGCAACATAAAAGACATATATAACACAGAAGGAGGGATGGTAGCATCACGACGGTGTGTGTGGGAAGTGTGTTTGTACACACTGCAGGGCTAGCATGCTAATTAGCTACATGCTAATTGGCTACATGCTAATTAGCTGCATGAACGTCAAACTAATCCAGAATAATCCTGCACTTAATCCTCCTCTGAGGATTAAAAGATGATTTATTTATTACTGGACTTGATTGTATTTTTACTCTCAACACATCTGCACAATACCACTCTAATACTACTGTAATAGCACTCTAATATTACTCTAATATCACTAATACTACAGTAATATTACTAATACTACTGTAATAGAACTCTAATATTACTAATACTACAGTAATATTACCAATACTACTGTAATAGAACTCTAATATTACTAATACTACAGTAATATTACTAATACTACTGTAATAGAACTCTAATATTACTCTAATATCACTAATACTACTGTAATAGCACTCTAATATTACTCTAATATCACTAATACTACAGTAATATTACTAATACTACTGTAATAGAACTCTAATATTACTAATACTACAGTAATATTACTAATACTACTGTAATAGAACTCTAATATTACTCTAATATCACTAATACTACTGTAATAGCACTCTAATATTACTCTAATATCACTAATACTACAGTAATATTACTAATACTACTGTAATAGAACTCTAATATTACTAATACTACAGTAATATTACTAATACTACTGTAATAGAACTCTAATATTACTCTAATATCACTAATACTACTGTAATAGCACTCTAATATTACTCTAATATCACTAATACTACAGTAATATTACTAATACTACTGTAATAGAACTCTAATATTACTAATACTACAGTAATATTACTAATACTACTGTAATAGAACTCTAATATTACTCTAATATCACTAATACTACTGTAATAGCACTCTAATATTACTCTAATATCACTAATACTACAGTAATATTACTAATACTACTGTAATAGCACTCTAATATTACTAATACTATAGTAATATTACTAATACTGTAATAGCACTCTAATTTTACTCATATCACTAATACTACTGCAATATTACCAATACTACTGTAATATTACTGTAAAAGCACTCTAAAATACTGTATTATCACTAATACTGCTGTAATATTACTGTAACATCACTCTATAATTACTGTATTAGCACTATAATACTACTGTAATATCACTTTAATACTACTGTAATATTACTTTAATACTACTGTAATATCACTAATACTACTGTAATATCATTAATACTACAGTAATATTACTAATACTACTGTAATAGCACTCTAATATGACTGTAATATCACTAATACTACTGCAATATTACTAATCTTACTGTAATTTTACTGTAAAAGCACTCTAATATTACTGCATTATCACTAATACTACTGTAATATTACTGTAACATCACTCTATAATTACTGTATCAGCACTCGAATACTACTGTAATATCACTAATACTACTGTAATATAACATTAATACTACTGTAATATCACTTTATTCTACTGTAATGTCACTAATACTACTGTAATATCCCCTCACTTTAAAACTACTGTAATATCACTAATACTACTGTAATATCACTAATACTACTGTAATATCACTTTAAAACTACTGTAATATCACTTTAATACTACTGTAACATCACTAATACTACTGTAACATCACGGATACTACTGTAATATTACTGCAACATCACTTTAACACTACTGTAATATCACTAATACTATTGTAATATTACTGTAATAGAACTCTAATACTGTAATATCACTAGTACTACTGTAATATTACTGTCACATCACACTATTACTGTAATATCACTAATACCACTGTAATATTACTGTAATATCACTAATACTGCTGTAATAGCACTCTAATATTACTGTAATATCAAAACACTACATACATTTTACTGTAATAGCACTCTAATATCACTATACCACTTTAATATCACTAATATAACTGTGATAGCACTCTAATATTACTGTAATATCACTAATATTACTGTAATAGCACTCTAATAATACTTTAACATCACTGTAGTATTACTGTAATATCACTTTAATACTACTGTAATATTACTTTAATACTACTGTAATATCACTAATACTACTGTAATATCATTAATACTACAGTAATATTACTAATACTACTGTAATAGCACTCTAATATGACTGTAATATCACTAATACTACTGCAATATTACTAATCTTACTGTAATATTACTGTAAAAGCACTCTAATATTACTGCATTATCACTAATACTACTGTAATATTACTGTAACATCACTCTATAATTACTGTATCAGCACTCGAATACTACTGTAATATCACTAATACTACTGTAATATCACTAATACTACTGTAATATCACTTTATTCTACTGTAATATCCCCTCACTTTAAAACTACTGTAATATCACTAATACTACTGTAATATCACTTTAAAACTACTGTAATATCATTAATACTACTGTAATATCACTTTAATACTACTGTAACATCACTAATACTACTGTAACATCACGGATACTACTGTAATATTACTGCAACATCACTTTAACACTACTGTAATATCACTAATACTATTGTAATATTACTGTAATAGAACTCTAATACTGTAATATCACTAGTACTACTGTAGTATTACTGTCACATCACACTATTACTGTAATATCACTAATACCACTGTAATATTACTGTAATATCACTAATACTGCTGTAATAGCACTCTAATATTACTGTAATATCAAAACACTACATACATTGTACTGTAATAGCACTCTAATATCACTATACCACTTTAATATCACTAATATAACTGTGATAGCACTCTAATATTACTGTAATATCACTAATATTACTGTAATAGCACTCTAATAATACTTTAACATCACTGTAGTATTACTGTAATATCACTTTAATACTACTGTAATATTACTTTAATACTACTGTAATATCACTAATACTACTGTAATATCATTAATACTACAGTAATATTACTAATACTACTGTAATAGCACTCTAATATGACTGTAATATCACTAATACTACTGCAATATTACTAATCTTACTGTAATATTACTGTAAAAGCACTCTAATATTACTGCATTATCACTAATACTACTGTAATATTACTGTAACATCACTCTATAATTACTGTATCAGCACTCGAATACTACTGTAATATCACTAATACTACTGTAATATAACATTAATACTACTGTAATATCACTTTATTCTACTGTAATGTCACTAATACTACTGTAATATCCCCTCACTTTAAAACTACTGTAATATCACTAATACTACTGTAATATCACTTTAAAACTACTGTAAAATCATTAATACTACTGTAATATCACTTTAATACTACTGTAACATCACTAATACTACTGTAACATCACGGATACTACTGTAATATTACTGCAACATCACTTTAACACTACTGTAATATCACTAATACTATTGTAATATTACTGTAATAGAACTCTAATACTGTAATATCACTAGTACTACTGTAATATTACTGTCACATCACACTATTACTGTAATATCACTAATACCACTGTAATATTACTGTAATATCACTAATACTGCTGTAATAGCACTCTAATATTACTGTAATATCAAAACACTACATACATTTGACTGTAATAGCACTCTAATATCACTATACCACTTTAATATCACTAATATAACTGTGATAGCACTCTAATATTACTGTAATATCACTAATATTACTGTAATAGCACTCTAATAATACTTTAACATCACTGTAGTATTACTGTAATATCACTATAGTACTACTGTAATATTACTGTAATAGCACTATAATATTAGTCTACTACTACTGTAATATTACCGTAATAGCACTCTAATACTACTGCAAGCCTGCTAATGTTAACATGTTAATGCTAACAGTTAACATTCGTCAAGTACCACGTTATGAGGTGTACGCCTGCAAAGTTAGCCAATAAAGCTAACCGATAACATTTGTAATATACCAAATTATATCACTCCATGGTGTACATCTACAAAATTAACGATAAAAGGGAGAATTGTCAAGTACTAAGTTATATAATTCTGAGTTGTACAAAAAAGTTAGCATACTAACATGAGCATGCTAACATTATCATACTAACAGTTGTTATTGTGTCAAGTATCAAGTTATGAGGTGTATACCTGTGGAGTTACCTAAAAAAAGCCAGCAATTAATATTTGTAATGCACTAAATTATGACTCCAAAGTGTACATCTACAATATTAACTATAAAAGCTAACGTGCTAATGTCAACATGCTAACAGTTAGCATTTGTCAAGTACCAAGTTATGAGGTGTGCGCCTGCGAAGTTAGCCGTAAAAGCTAACAATTAACATTTGTTATTCACCAAATTATGACTCCTACACCTACAAAATTAACGATAAAAGCTAGCATGCTAACGTTAACAGTTAGCCTATGTCAAGTACCAAGTTTTTGATTCTGAGGTGTACAACTGCAACGTTATCTAAAAAGAAACTGGCATACTAACACCAACATGCTAACATTATCATGTTAACAGTCAATATGTGTCAAGTACCAAGTTATATAAGGTGTACACCTGTGGAGTTAGCTAAAAAAGCTAACAATTAACATTTGTAATGCACCAAATTATGACTCCAAGCTGTACACCTACAAAAATTAACAATAAAAGCTAGCATGCTAACCTTAACAGTTAGCATGTCAAGTACCAAGTTTTTGATTCTGAGGTGTACAACTGCAATGTTATCTAAAAAAAAAACTGGCATGCTAACATTATCATGTTAACAGTCAATATGTGTCAAGTACCAAGTTATATGAGGTGTACACCTGTGAAGTTAGCTAAAAAAGCTAACATTAACATTTGTGACGCACCAAATTATGACTCCAAGCTGTACACCTACAAAAATCAACAATAAAAGTTAGCATGCTAACGTTAACAGTTAGCATATGTCAAGTACCAAGTTTTTGATTCTGAGGTGTACAACTGCAACGTTATCTAAAAAAAAAACTGGCATACTAACACCAACATGCTAACACTATCATGTTAACAGTCAATATGTGTCAAGTACCAAGTTATATAAGGTGCACACCTGTGGAGTTAGCTAAAAAAGCTAACAATTAACATTTGTAATGCACCAAATTATGACTCCAAGCTGTACACCTACATAAATTAACAATAAAAGCTAGCATGCTAACGTTAACAGTTAGCATATGTCAAGTACCAAGTTTTTGATTCTGAGGTGTACAACTGCAACGTTATCTAAAAAAAAAACTGGCATGCTAACATTATCATGTTAACAGTCAATATGTGTCAAGTACCAAGTTATATGAGGTGTACACCTGTGAAGTTAGCTAAAAAAGCTAACATTAACATTTGTGACGCACCAAATTATGACTCCAAGCTGTACACCTACAAAAATCAACAATAAAAGTTAGCATGCTAACGTTAACAGTTAGCATATGTCAAGTACCAAGTTTTTGATTCTGAGGTGTACAACTGCAACGTTATCTAAAAGAAAAACTGGCATACTAACACCAACATGCTAACTTTATCATGTTAACAGTCAATATGTGTCAAGTACCAAGTTATATAAGGTGCACACCTGTGGAGTTAGCTAAAAAAGCTAACAATTAACATTTGTAATGCACCAAATTATGACTCCAAGCTGTACACCTACAAAAATTAACAATAAAAGCTAGCATGCTAACCTTAACAGTTAGCATGTCAAGTACCAAGTTTTTGATTCTGAGGTGTACAACTGCAACGTTATCTAAAAAAAAAACTGGCATGCTAACATTATCATATTAACAGTCAATATGTGTCAAGTACCAAGTTATATGAGGTGTATACCTGTGGAGTTACCTAAAAAAGCCAGCAATTAACATTTGTAATGCACTAAATTATGACTCCAAAGTGTACATCTACAATATTAACTATAAAAGCTAACGTGCTAATGTCAACATGCTAACAGTTAGCATTTGTCAAGTACCAAGTTATGAGGTGTGCGCCTGCGAAGTTAGCCGTAAAAGCTAACAATTAACATTTGTTATTCATCAAATTATGACTCCTACACCTACAAAATTAACGATAAAAGCTAGCATGCTAACGTTAACAGTTAGCCTATGTCAAGTACCAAGTTTTTGATTCTGAGGTGTACAACTGCAACGTTATCTAAAAAGAAACTGGCATACTAACACCAACATGCTAACATTATCATGTTAACAGTCAATGTGTCAAGTACCAAGTTATATAAGGTGTACACCTGTGAAGTTAGCTAATGCACCAAATTATGACTCCAAAGTGTACACCTACAAAAATCAACAATAAAAGCTAGCATGCTAACGTTAACAGTTAGCATATGTCAAGTACCAAGTTTTTGATTCTGAGGTGTACAACTGCAACGTTATCTAAAAGAAAAACTGGCATACTAACACCAACATGCTAACATTATCATGTTAACAGTCAATATGTGTCAAGTACCAAGTTATATAAGGTGCACACCTGTGGAGTTAGCTAAAAAAGCTAACAATTAACATTTGTAATGCACCAAATTATGACTCCAAGCTGTACACCTACAAAAATTAACAATAAAAGCTAGCATGCTAACCTTAACAGTTAGCATGTCAAGTACCAAGTTTTTGATTCTGAGGTGTACAACTGCAACGTTATCTAAAAAAAAAACTGGCATGCTAACATTATCATGTTAACAGTCAATATGTGTCAAGTACCAAGTTATATGAGGTGTACACCTGTGAAGCTAGCTAAAAAAGCTAACATTAACATTTGTGACGCACCAAATTATGACTCCAAGCTGTACACCTACAAAAATCAACAATAAAAGTTAGCATGCTAACGTTAACAGTTAGCATATGTCAAGTACCAAGTTTTTGATTCTGAGGTGTACAACTGCAACGTTATAAAAAAAAAAAAACTGGCATACTAACACCAACATGCTAACATTATCATGTTAACAGTCAATATGTGTCAAGTACCAAGTTATATAAGGTGTACACCTGTGGAGTTAGCTAAAAAAGCTAACAATTAACATTTGTAATGCACCAAATTATGACTCCAAGCTGTACACCTACAAAAATCAACAATAAAAGCTAGCATGCTAACCTTAACAGTTAGCATGTCAAGTACCAAGTTTTTGATTCTGAGGTGTACAACTGCAACGTTATCTAAAAAAAACAACTGGCATACTAACACCAACATGCTAACATTATCATGTTAACAGTCAATGTGTCAAGTACCAAGTTATATAAGGTGTACACCTGTGGAGTTAGCTAAAAAAGCTAACAATTAACATTTGTAATGCACCAAATTATGACTCCAAGCTGTACACCTACAAAAATCAACAATAAAAGTTAGCATGCTAACGTTAACAGTTAGCATATGTCAAGTACCAAGTTTTTGATTCTGAGGTGTACAACTGCAACGTTATCTAAAAAAAACAACTGGCATACTAACACCAACATGCTAACATTATCATGTTAACAGTCAATATGTGTCAAGTACCAAGTTATATAAGGTGCACACCTGTGGAGTTAGCTAAAAAAGCTAACAATTAACATTTGTAATGCACCAAATTATGACTCCAAGCTGTACACCTACAAAAATCAACAATAAAAGTTAGCATGCTAACGTTAACAGTTAGCATATGTCAAGTACCAAGTTTTTGATTCTGAGGTGTACAACTGCAACGTTATCTAAAAGAAAAACTGGCATGCTAACATTATCATGTTAACAGTCAATATGTGTCAAGTACCAAGTTATATGAGGTGTACACCTGTGAAGTTAGCTAAAAAAGCTAACATTAACATTTGTGACGCACCAAATTATGACTCCAAGCTGTACACCTACAAAAATCAACAATAAAAGTTAGCATGCTAACGTTAACAGTTAGCATATGTCAAGTACCAAGTTTTTCATTCTGAGGTGTACAACTGCAACGTTATCTAAAAAAAAACTGGCATACTAACACCAACATGCTAACATTATCATGTTAACAGTCAATATGTGTCAAGTACCAAGTTATATGAGGTGTACACCTGTGGAGTTAGCTAAAAAAGCTAACAATTAACATTTGTAATGCACCAAATTATGACTCCAAGCTGTACACCTACAAAAATTAACAATGAAAGCTAGCATGCTAACCTTAACAGTTAGCATGTCAAGTACCAAGTTTTTGATTCTGAGGTGTACAACTGCAACGTTATCTAAAAGAAAAACTGGCATACTAACACCAACATGCTAACACTATCATGTTAACAGTCAATATGTGTCAAGTACCAAGTTATATAAGGTGCACACCTGTGGAGTTAGCTAAAAAAGCTAACAATTAACATTTGTAATGCACCAAATTATGACTCCAAGCTGTACACCTACAAAAATTAACAATGAAAGCTAGCATGCTAACGTTAACAGTTAGTATATGTCAAGTACCAAGTTTTTAATTCTGAGGTGTACAACTGCAACGTTATCTAAAAAAAAAACTGGCATACTAACACCAACATGCTAACACTATCATGTTAACAGTCAATATGTGTCAAGTACCAAGTTATATAAGGTGTACACCTGTGAAGTTAGCTAATGCACCAAATTATGACTCCAAAGTGTACACCTACAAAAATCAACAATAAAAGCTAGCATGCTAACGTTAACAGTTAGCATATGTCAAGTACCAAGTTTTTGATTCTGAGGTGTACAACTGCAACGTTATCTAAAAAAAAAACTGGCATACTAACACCAACATGCTAACATTATCATGTTAACAGTCAATATGTGTCAAGTACCAAGTTATATGAGGTGTACACCTGTGAAGTTAGCTAAAAAAGCTAACATTAACATTTGTGACGCACCAAATTATGACTCCAAGCTGTACACCTACAAAAATTAACAATGAAAGCTAGCATGCTAACGTTAACAGTTAGCATATGTCAAGTACCAAGTTTTTGATTCTGAGGTGTACAACTGCAACGTTATCTAAAAGAAAAACTGGCATACTAACACCAACATGCTAACTTTATCATGTTAACAGTCAATATGTGTCAAGTACCAAGTTATATAAGGTGTACACCTGTGGAGTTAGCTAAAAAAGCTAACAATTAACATTTGTAATGCACCAAATTATGACTCCAAGCTGTACACCTACAAAAATTAACAATAAAAGCTAGCATGCTAACCTTAACAGTTAGCATGTCAAGTACCAAGTTTTTGATTCTGAGGTGTACAACTGCAACGTTATCTAAAAAAAAAACTGGCATGCTAACATTATCATGTTAACAGTCAATATGTGTCAAGTACCAAGTTATATGAGGTGTACACCTGTGAAGTTAGCTAAAAAAGCTAACATTAACATTTGTGACGCACCAAATTATGACTCCAAGCTGTACACCTACAAAAATCAACAATAAAAGTTAGCATGCTAACGTTAACAGTTAGCATATGTCAAGTACCAAGTTTTTGATTCTGAGGTGTACAACTGCAACGTTATCTAAAAAAAAAACTGGCATACTAACACCAACATGCTAACATTATCATGTTAACAGTCAATATGTGTCAAGTACCAAGTTATATGAGGTGTACACCTGTGGAGTTAGCTAAAAAAGCTAACAATTAACATTTGTAATGCACCAAATTATGACTCCAAGCTGTACACCTACAAAAATTAACAATAAAAGCTAGCATGCTAACCTTAACAGTTAGCATGTCAAGTACCAAGTTTTTGATTCTGAGGTGTACAACTGCAACGTTATCTAAAAAAAAAACTGGCATACTAACACCAACATGCTAACATTATCATGTTAACAGTCAATATGTGTCAAGTACCAAGTTATATAAGGTGTACACCTGTGGAGTTAGCTAAAAAAAGCTAACAATTAACATTTGTAATGCACCAAATTATGACTCCAAGCTGTACACCTACAAAAATCAACAATAAAAGTTAGCATGCTAACGTTAACAGTTAGTATATGTCAAGTACCAAGTTTTTAATTCTGAGGTGTACAACTGCAACGTTATCTAAAAAAAAAACTGGCATGCTAACATTATCATGTTAACAGTCAATATGTGTCAAGTACCAAGTTATATAAGGTGTACACCTGTGGAGTTAGCTAAAAAAGCTAACAATTAACATTTGTAATGCACCAAATTATGACTCCAAGCTGTACACCTACAAAAATCAACAATAAAAGTTAGCATGCTAACGTTAACAGTTAGCATATGTCAAGTACCAAGTTTTTGATTCTGAGGTGTACAACTGCAACGTTATCTAAAAAAAAAACTGGCATGCTAACATTATCATGTTAACAGTCAATATGTGTCAAGTACCAAGTTATGTGAGGTGTACACCTGTGAAGTTAGCTAAAAAAGCTAAAATTAACATTTGTGACGCACCAAATTATGACTCCAAGCTGTACACCTACAAAAATCAACAATAAAAGTTAGCATGCTAATGTTAACAGTTAGCATATGTCAAGTACCAAGTTTTTGATTCTGAGGTGTACAACTGCAACGCTATCTAAAAGAAAAACTGGCATACTAACACCAACATGCTAACACTATCATGTTAACAGTCAATATGTGTCAAGTACCAAGTTATATAAGGTGTACACCTGTGGAGTTAGCTAAAAAAGCTAACATTAACATTTATGACGCCCCAAATTATGACTCCAAAGTGTACACCTACATAAATTAACAATAAAAGCTAGTGTGCTAATGTTAACATGCTAATAGTTAGCCTTTGTCAAGTACCAAGTTATGAGGTGTGCGCTTGCAAAGTTAGCTAAAAAAAGCTAACAATTAACATTTGTAACGCACCAAATTATGACTCCAAAGTGTACACCTACAAAATTAACGATAAAAGCTAGCATGCTAACGTTAACAATCCAATCCAATCCAATCCACTTTATTTATATAGCACATTTAAACAACAAAATGTTTCCAAAGTGCTGCACAACAATATTAAACACAATTAAAAACAATATAAAATAAATGTGATTAAAAACAATTTCAAAGGGTAAAACCAATTAAAACAGTAAATAGAAAGCAAAAAGCAAAATGTTAAAAACACAGAGGACAACAGAGGACCACACAACTCACGTAGTGTTAAAAGCCAGAGAATAAAAGTGGGTCTTAAGACGAGACTTAAAACACTCCACTGTGGGAGCAGTTGGAACATGGAGGGGCAGAGTGTTCCAGAGCTTAGGGCCGACCACAGAGAAGGCCCTGTCTCCCCTGGTTTTAAGTCTCGTCTTGGACACCACGAGCTGGAGCTGGCTCTCGGACCTCAGATTGTAAGTTTGGATGAGGTCCGAGATATACTGAGGTGCCAGTCCATGTAAAGCTTTAAAAACAAACAGCAAGGTTTTAAAATCAATTCTAAAATGAACAGGGAGCCAGTGCAAACTCTCAAGGATTGGGGTTATATGCTGGCGTCTCCTGGCCCCTGTTAAAAGTCCTGCTGCCGCATTCTGGACTAACTGCAACCGGGAGAGAGCTTTTTGGCTAATGCCAGCATAAAGTGCATTGCAGTAGTCCAGGCCACTTGAAATAAAAGCATGCACGACTTGTTCAAAAAGGTTAAAAGATAAAAACGGTTTTACCTTTGCTAAAAGACGAAGATGATAAAAACACGATTTTAAAACGCCATTGACTTGTTTGTCAAGTTTAAAATGGCTGTCTATAGTGACGCCAAGGCTGGTGACTTTGGGACGCACATAATTTTGCAATGGTCCCAAGTCAGTGAGGGCCGGACCAAACACTAAAATTTCCGTTTTTCCCTCATTCATTATTAAAAAATTCTGGGCTAACCAAGCCTTGACGTCGCATAGACAGTTGAGAAGGAGTGTCAGGGGGCCGTGGCCTTTTGAAATAGGCATATAAATTTGGCAGTCGTCTGCATAAAAGTGATAAAACACTCCATGCCTCTTAAAAATCTCTCCAAGAGGAAGAAGGTACAGTGCAAACAGGATGGGGCCTAGAATAGATCCCTGGGGGACACCACAGTAAAGCGGAGCAGAAGAAGAAGTGGCGTCCCCCAGCCTGACAGAGAAAGACCTTTCTGACAGGTAGGATCTAAACCACTCTAATGCAGTCCCCCTGACACCCACACAGTCTCTCAGGCGATCTAAAAGAATTGTGTGGTGGACTGTGTCAAAGGCAGCTGTAAGATCTAAAAGCACTAAAATGGCAGAGCTGCCAGAATCAGATATTAAAAGCAAATCATTAAAAACCTTTAAAAGTGCAGATTCAGTACTGTGCAAAGCTTTGTATCCAGACTCGCAAAAATGACTAATGATCTACTGCTAACGATGGATTCTGATGCGTCATCTATGTTGCTGCTTCTTGATCTTAGCGCTGCTTTCGATACCGTCGATCATAATATTTTATTAGAGCGTATCAAAACACGTATTGGTATGTCAGACTTAGCTTTGTCGTGGTTTAACTCTTATCTTACTGACAGGATGCAATGCGTCTCCCATAATAATGTGACCTCGGACTATGTTAAGGTAACGTGCGGAGTTCCTCAGGGTTCGGTTCTTGGCCCTGCACTCTTTAGTATTTACATGCTGCCGCTAGGCGACATCATACGCAAATACGGTGTTAGCTTTCATTGCTATGCTGATGACACCCAACTCTACATGCCCCTAAAGCTGACCAACACGCCGGATTGTAGTCAGCTGGAGGCGTGTCTTAATGAAATTAAACAATGGATGTCCGCTAACTTCTTGCAACTCAACGCCAAGAAAACGGAAATGCTGATTATCGGTCCTGCTAAACACCGACATTTATTTAATAATACCACCTTAACATTTGACAACCAAACAATTACACAAGGCGAATCAGTAAAGAATCTGGGTATTATCTTCCACCCAACTCTCTCCTTTGAATCACACATTAAGAGTGTTACTAAAACGGCCTTCTTTCATCTCCGTAATATCGCTAAAATTCGTTCTATTTTATCCACTAGTGACGCTGAGATCATTATTCATGCGTTCGTTACGTCTCGTCTCGACTACTGTAACGTATTATTTTCGGGTCTCCCTATGTCTAGCATTAAAAAATTACAGTTGGTACAAAATGCGGCTGCTAGACTTTTGACAAGAACAAGAAAGTTTGATCATATTACGCCTATACTGGCTCACCTGCACTTAAGAAGTGACTTTAAGGTTTTACTACTTACGTATAAAATACTACACGGTCTAGCTCCGTCCTATCTTGTCGATTGCATTGTACCATATGTCCCGGCAAGAAATCTGCGTTCAAAGAACTCCGGCTTATTAGTGATTCCCAGAGCCCAAAAAAAGTCTGCGGGCTATAGAGCGTTTTCTATTCGGGCTCCAGTACTATGGAATGCCCTCCCGGTAACAATTAGAGATGCTACCTCAGTAGAAGCATTTAAGTCCCATCTTAAAACTCATTTGTATACTCTAGCCTTTAAATAGCCCCCCTGTTAGACCAGTTGATCTGCCGTTTCTTTTCTTTTCTCCTCTGCTCCCCTTTTCCTTGAGGGGGGGGGGCCCAGGTCCGGTGGCCATGGATGAAGTGCTGGCTGTCCAGAGTCGGGACCCGGGGTGGACCGCTCGCCTGTGCATCGGCTGGGAACATCTCTACGCTGCTGACCCGTCTCCGCTCGGGATGGTGTCCTGCTGGCCCCACTATGGACTGGACTCTTACTATTATGTTGGATCCACTATGGACTGGACTCTCACAATATTATGTCAGACCCACTCGACATCCATTGCTTTCGGTCTCCCCTAGAGGGGGGGGTTACCCACATATGCGGTCCTCTCCAAGGTTTCTCATAGTCATTCACATCGACGTCCCACTGGGGTGAGTTTTTCCTTGCCCGTATGTGGGCTTTGTACCGAGGATGTCGTTGTGGCTTGTGCAGCCCTTTGAGACACTTGTGATTTAGGGCTATATAAATAAAGATTGATTGATGATAAAAGATTGAAATGGATCTAAAGTGCTATTTTCATCTAAAAAAGGTTGTAGTTGCGCCAAAACACATTTCTCCAAAATTTTTGACACAAAAGGTAATTTAGAAATGGGCCGATAACTTGACAAACTTGTAGGATCAAGACCTGTTTTTTTTAATCAAAGGCTCAACAACAGCTCCTTTACAAAAAGAGGGCACACTGCCAGAAATCAAGCTGCTGTTGATGATGTCCCTAACAGATAAGTCAATAGAGTCCCAAACTTCTTTAAAAAAGCGAGGGGGGACCGGGTCTGTGGGACAGGACGAGGGTTTTAGTTTGTCGACTATTCCTGTAAGCTCAGGCATGGACACAGGCTCAAACTGACAAAACACAGCCGAGCACCGAGTGGCCACATTGAAACTAAATGGAGAAGGAGAAAGATTTGCCCGAATAGTAGCAACCTTGTCGTTAAAAAAGGAGAGAAATTTTTCACAAGTTTCCCTTGTCATCTCTAGTGAAGTGGCTGGATTCGGATTAAGAACAGAACTAATAGATTTAAAAAGAACACGTGGCTTGTTGATACTATTTGAAATTAAGTCTGACAAATATTTAGTTTTTTCAGCTTTAACCACACTTTGATAGTTCTGACAGCTTTCTTTTAAAATTTGATAAGAGACCTCCAAGTGATCCCTTTTCCACTTACGCTCCGCCCTTCGCCACTCACGCCGAGCTGTGCGTGTGGTTTCATTGAGCCAAGGCTCCTGTTTTGACGTTGGACGTATAGCTCTGAGGGGCGCTATACTGTCCAGAATCTCAGAACATGTGGAAATAAAAGAGCACATTAATTGTTCAGTGTCTGCAGAGTGTGATATATTCTGCATAGACACAGTTAGCATTTGTCAAGTTATGTGATTCTGAGTTGTACAACTGAAAAGTTCTCTAAAATAAGCTAACATGCTAACAGCAGCATGCTAAAGCTAACAGTCAACATGTGTCAAGGTCCAAGTTATGACTGAACATGTTAGCATGCTAATGTTAGCATTGGACTAACATTAGCAAGGAGCATTTTGACTGTGGACGGTTTAAACGCTTTCTGGCCTTGTTACCGGTAAACGTGACGCTCGGTGGTGTTCCAAGACGCCTCACGACTAAACGTCGGCTGTGACTTGGCGACATTTAACGAGCCGTGACCCCGCCGGCGTCCCGCGCGGCCGGCGAGGAAAATGAGCATGGCGAGCGGGTTGGACCCGGCGGGGGGTTGTGACTGGCGGGTGAATGGCGTGTGTCAGTGACAGCTGTTGCTGGGAATCGTCTGCCAATCGACGGGAGGCGAAGCAGAACCGGAAACACGAGGGGGGCGGGGGGGGTTGTCAACTCCACAGATGGCGAGGGCGCCCGGTGTTGGTGAGGCGCCATGATCATACGCGCTAAAAAAGTCACTATGTTATGGTCAAACACTGGCACAATTTGTATTTTACTGTAAAAATAACACTTTTTTCCCCCATTTACAGTAATGCACTATCAAAAAAAAATTGTACACTTTACAGTAACATTTCCGTGACTTTTTGTTTTTAACTGTAAAGTCTACAAAAAAAAATTCTGTGTCGACTTTGTTCAAAAATCCATTATTTTTCTGTGAAATTGCCCATATTTTAAAATACAAATGCCGACTACATGTAGTTTTTAGTCTTTTTCTTTGGTCAGATTTTATATTATTTTTATTCTACAGTAAACATAACAAGGGTAATTTTTTTTTCATTCACAGTAATGCACTGTAAAAATAGACAAGTACATTTCAAAGTAAAATTTTGGTGACTTTTTTTTTTTTTTACCGTAAAATGTAGAATTTGTTTTGTGTAGTTTATGTAAAAGTATTTTTATTGTAAAAATGACCGTGGTGTTGTTTTTCCCATTTACAGTAATGCACTGTAAAAAAAAAAAAAAGCAGTAAATTTGACTGTAAAATGTTGGTGACTGAGCTGCCAAGTTTTTTAGTTGACCATAAAATCTACAGATTTTTTTTTTTTTTTTTTTTACAAATTTGAAAATGCAAATGTTGAGTACAAATGTGTTTACAGTAAAAAACATTGGCGGTATTGTTCTTCCATTTAGAGTAATTTACTGTAAAAAACTAACAGTTCCTATTATTTATTCATTCACAGTAAGGCACTGTAAAAAAAAATCCGTACATCAACTAGTAACATTTTGGTGACTATTTCTTTAACTGTAAAATCTACACATTTTTTGTGTAGTTTAAAAAACAACAACATTGATTTTTCTGCAAAATTTCCTATATTAAAAAAAAAAAATGAAGACGCTTTTAGTATTTTTCTTTAGTCAGATTTTATGGTAAAAACTGGCAGGATTTTAGTTTTACAGTAAAAACATCGGTGGTATTGTTCTTCCATTTACTGTAAAAAACGAACAGTTCCTAGTAAAAGTTTGGTGACTTTTTTTTTACCGTAAAATCTACAGATTTTTTGTTTGGTTTTTGTTAAAAAACATTTATTTTTCCGCAAAATTTCCCAAATGTTAAAAAAGAAAAAGACATTTTTTGTATTTTTTTTGTGGTAAAAAACTAGCAAGATTTAATTTAATAACACGGTTATTGTTTATTCATTCACAGTAAGGCACTGTAAAAAAAAAACGCCGTAAATCAACTAGTAAAATTTTTGTGACTTTTTTTATTCGTAAAATCTACAGATTTTTTGTGTAGTTGAAAAAAAATTATTAATTTTTTCCCCTGCAAAATTTCCTATATTAAAAAAAAAAAATGAAGACGCTTTTAGTATTTTTTTTAGTTAGATTTTATGGTAATAAGCTAGCAGGATTTTATTTAATAACGCGGTTATTGTTTATTCATTCACAGTAAGGCACTGTAAAAAAAAACTCTGTAAAAACTCTGTACATCAACTAGTACTGGTAACATTTTGGAGACTTTTTTTAAACCGTAAAATCTACAGATTTTTTTTCTGTTGTTTTTGTTAAAATAAAAAATCAATATTTCACATATTTGAAAATGCAAATGTTGAGTACAAAATGTAGTTTTTAGTATTTTTCTTTAGTCAGATTTACTCGTAAAAAACTAAGAATTTACATTTTACAGTAAAAACATTGGTGGTATTGTTCTTCCATTTACAGTAATTTACTGTAAAAAACGTTGAAAAATTCCTAGTAAAATTTTGGTGCCTTTTTTTAAAACGTAAAATCTACAGATTTTTTTAAGTAGTTTTTGATTAAAAAACATTTATTTTTCCGCAAACCTTTCCTCATATTTTAAAAAAAGAAGAAGACGTTTTTAGTATTTTTTTAGTCAGATTTTATGGTAAAAAACTAGCAGGATTTTATTTAATGACACGGTTAATGTTTATTCACTCACAGTAAGGCACTGTAAAAAAAAAAAAAACACTGTACATTTCACAGTAAACTTTTGGTCCCTTTATTTTTTAAACCGTAAAAACTAGATTTTTTTTGTGTGTAGTTTTTGTAAAAAATTCCCATATTTTTCCATAAAACTTCCATTATTTTAAAATGCAAATGTTAAGTACAAATATAGTTTAGTATTTTTCTTTAATCAGAATTTATGGAAAGAAAAATGGCAGAATTTAAAGTTTACAGTAATGCCCTGTAAAAAACACTTCTTTTTTCTTTTACCTACCGTAAAATCTACAGATTCACAGTAAAATTGTGGTCCCTTTTTTTAACCGCAAAGATTTTTGTGTGTCTAGTTTTTGTTAAAAAATCCCTTATTTTTCAAAAAAAATTCACACATTTTAAAATGCAAATGTTGAGCACATATGTAGTTTTTAGTATTTTTGTTTAGTCAGATTTTATGGTAAAAAACTGGCAGGATTTTAGTTTTACTGTAAATGTTTTCTTTTTACAGCAATGCACTGTAAAACACTGTAAATATCACAGTAACTTTTTGGTGACTGAGCTGCTATGTTTATTTATTTTTATTGAAAATCTACAGATTTTTTTAGTGTAGTTTTTGTTAAAAAAAAATCCCTAATTTTTCAGTGAAATTTCACATATTTTAAAATGCAAATGTGAAGTACAAATATAGTTTTTAGCATTTTTCTTTAGTCAGAATTTATGGTAAAAAAAAATGGCAGAATTTTTATTTTACAGTAAATCCCCCCCCCCCCCCCTTTTTTTAAATATAAAATGTACAGATTCACAGTAAAATTTTGGTCCCTTTTTTTAAACGTAAAAATTTGAGATTTTTTTGGTGTCTATTTTTTGTTAAAAGTCCCTCATTTTTCCCAAACAAAATCACACATTTTAATATGCAAATATAATACTGTAAATGTTTTCTATTTACAGCAATGCACTGTAAAACACTGTAAATTTCACAGTAACATTTTGGTGACTGAGCTGCTAAGTTTGTATTTTTATTTTTACTGAAAATCTACTGATTTTTTTAGTGTAGTTATTGTAAAAATAAATCCCAAATTTTTCAGTGAAATTTCACATATGTTAAAATGCAAATGTTAAGTACAAGTTTTTCTCTAGTCAGAATTTATGGGGAAAAAAATTGGCATAATTTTGATTTTACAGTAATGCCCTGTAAAAAAACCTTTTTTTTTTTTACCGTAAAATCTACAGATTCACAGTAAAATTAGTGTTAGTGTTGTTTCTCTCAAAAAACACATATTTTCCCCTGAAATTTCCCACGTTAAAAATGCAAATGTCATTTTCAGTATATTTCTGCGGTCAGCGTTGGAAGACGGCGTTCAAAGCGTCTGAAGGACAACTGAAAAAGGTGTGATGGCGTCCAAGAGGACGAATGGTGTTGAGGAAATGAGGTCGTGAGGCTGCGACATATGAAGAGCGATGACGGGACGTTGCTGAGGAGAGCGCACTAAAAAGGGGGGTGGGGGCGGGGGGGGCTGTTGCTAGGCGGAACGTAAGGAAAATGGCGTGCCTTTAAAGATGGACGCTTTGATTCGCAACGAGATATCGTTAACATTGTTGTCGTTAAAAACAATAAAAATACTTTCACAAAAACTTGAAATGTTTTTTTCCGTGCAATGGAAAAACAATAACACTGTTGTTTTTACAGTCAAGTTTTTCCAGTTTTTTACCATTAAATCTGACTAAAGAAAAATACTAAAAACTACCGTATTTTCCGCACTATAAGGCGCACCTAAAAACCACAAATTTTCTCAAAAGCTGACAGTGCGCCTTATAACCCGGTGCGCTTTATATATGGATAAATATTCATTTTCATAAAGTTTAGGTCTCGCAACTACGGTAAACAGCCGCCATCTTTTTTCCCCGTAGAAGAAGCGCGCGGTGCATGCTGGGATATGTGACGTTTCATTTCCATTTGTGTGTTTATGTAAAGACCCCAAAATGGCTCCTATTAAGTGTGTTGTCTGTCTAATTATAAATAATGCAGACGAGGCGTGTTAACTGAGTTCTCAACGTTTACTCACAGCGTGCTCATAACCACATTCTAACTGCCAGCATACAACGTTTCTCAGGGCTACCGCGCATGCTCGTAACTATCGTTACATGCTGGGTAGTGTAGTTGTTATATTTGCTAGCTCATAACAGCACATTGAGAGACACGCTTACGCGCTTAATTCAATACTCGCCGTCATTCCGGGTGGATTGACAAAAGACCTCCAGCCGCTAGATATTGGTGTCAACAGGGCATTCGAAGCTAGACTGCTAACTGCGTGGGAACAATGGATGACAGAAGGCGAACACACCTTCACTAAGACGAGGAGGCAGCGCCAGACGACGCCAACATCTGCCAGTGGATCGTAAATTTGCCCAACTTTTCACTTCGGACACCGAAGACGAAGGATTTACGAATGAAGAATAACTTCAGAAAGTGAGCGCTATGTTTATTTTGTGTGTTGTGACATTAACGTTCGAGCAACATTATGTTGCTATTGCTCTGCACTATTTTGAATTTTACTATGTTTGTGATTGCACATTTGCGTACATTTTGGGAGTGAACAGAGTTGTTAGAACGCTGGTTTTTAATATATTATTAAAGTTTGACTGACCTATCTGACTGACATTCCCTTTAGCGCAGCGTAGGCGCGGCTTATAGTCCGGGGCGGCTTATTGGTGGACAAAGTTATGAAATATGCCATTCATTGAAGGTGCGGCTAATAATCCGGTGCGCCTTATAGTGCGGAAAATACGGTACATTTTGTACTCAATATTTGCACTTTCAAATATGTGACATTTTACAGAAAAGTAAGAGTTTTTTTTTTTTTTTAACAAAAACAACAAATAAAATCTGTAGATTTTACGGTAAAAAAAAGTCACCAAAATTTGACTAGTTCATGTACAGAGTTTTTTTTTACAGTGCCTTACTGTGAATGAATAAACAATAACCGTGTTATCAAATAAAATCCTGCCAGTTTTTTACCATAAAATCTAACAAAAAAAATACTAAAAACTAGAGATGCTGATAAATGCGTTAAAATGTAATATCGGAAATTATCGGTATCAGTTTTTTTTATTATCGGGATCTGTTTTTTTTAATTTTTTAATTAAATCAACATAAAAAACACAAGATACACTTACAATTAGTGCACCAACCCAAAAAACCTCCCTCCCCCATTCACACAAAAGGGCTGTTTCTTTCTGTTATTAATATTCTGGTTCCTACATTATATATCAATATATATCAATACAGTCTGCAAGGGATACAGTCCGTAAGCACACATGATTGTGGTCCACTAATAGTACTAACCTTTAACAGTTAATTTACTAATTTTCATGAATTACTAGTTTCTATGTAACTGTTTTAATATTGTTTTATACTTTCTTTTGTATTCAAGAAAATGTTTTTAATTTATTTATCTTCCATCCATCCATTTTCTACCGCTTATTCACTTTGGGGTTGCGGGGGGCGCTGGAGCCTATCTCAGCTTATTTTATTTTATTAATTTTTTTTAAAAGTACCTTATCTTCACCATACCTGGTTGTCCAAATTAGGCATAATAATGTGTTAATTCCACGACTGTATATATCGGTTGATATCGGTATCGGTAATTAAAGAGTTGGACAATATCGGAATATCGGATATCGGCAAAAAGCCATTATCGGACATCCCTACTAAAAACGTCTTTTTTTTTTTTTTTTAATATGGGAAATTTTGCGGAAAAATAAATGTAATTATTTTATTTTTTTTAAACAAAAAACAAACAAAAAAATCTGTAGAATTTACGGTTAAAAAAGTCAGCAAAATTTTACTAGGAAATGTTCGTTTTTTACAGTAAATTACTGTAAATGGAAGAACTATACCACCAATGTTTTTACTGTAAAATTTAAATTCTCCAGTTTCTTAACATTAAATCTGACTAAAGAAAAACACTAAAAAAACATTTGTACTCAACATTTGCATTTTAAAATATGTAAAAAAAAATCTGTAGATTTTACGGTGAAATAAAAAACTTGGGAGTTCAGTCACCAAAACTTTATTGTAAAATGTACTGCATTTTTTACAGTGCATTACTGTAAATGAGAAAAACAACACCATGGTTATTTTTACAATAAAAATACTTTTACAAAAACTACACACAAAAAAAATCTAGATTTTACGGTAAAAAAGTCACAAAAATTTTACTTTGAAAGGTACCGCTGTCTATTTTTACAGTGCATTACTGTGTATGAAAAAACACTACCCGTGTTATGTTTACTGTACTGAAATACTAATGAATTATAAAACTGCCTTTGAAAAATACCTGTACTTTTTTCTCCATGGACAGGATGGCGCGCCGTGGTTACGTTGCTGGTAATATACTGTATGTGAGTCAACACACACACACAGAGCACTTACAAGCAGAAACAGAAAAGGGAGAATCGACGTATTTTGACGTAAAAACCAACAATAAAGGTTAAGCGATACACGCTGAAGCTTTAAAACATAGCTTGCTAGCTGTTAACGTCCCTCCACAGTGTTTTAGCTACTTCTAAATCACTAATCCTCACCTCCATGGCGACAAATAAAGTCAGTTTCTTACAAGTATCATCCCTGCAGGATGAGGAATAGCTAAACATGCTTCACTACACACCATAGGAGGGTACAATAGCTCACCGCTAACATCAAGCCAGCGCTCCTGCATGTAAACAAATGGGTGGATCCATACAAATAGCGACTGTAACGATACCAAGTACAAGAGCTGTATCTCGTCGATACTACAATAATTACGTTGATAATTTGTTATGAATGTGTTACTGCATACATCAGCAGCCGAATGACAACGACAGAACATAATTGGTCGGCAGTGACATGGAGAAAGGGGAGTGGCTAGCAAACAGGAAGTTATGGCGCAACCTCTGCCTCATCTGAAGTTGGTGTCGATCAGAATAAGTAATAAAAATTAATTTGTAATGAGCGTAAATTTCAAACTGTAAGCCGCTACTTTTTCCCTACGCTTTAAAACCCGTGGCTTATAAAACGGTGCGGCAAATTTATGGATTTTTCTTCGCTGACGGCCACAGAGCAAATAGATTTCATTAAACACATGCAAAGACACTGAAAAGGTGTGTTATTGTCTGTGCTACGGCGCCATCTTTTGGACATGTTCGCTCACTGCAGGTGCTGCAGTAACCTTCCATTTAGTGCTTTCAACCGGTAGTAGAAGTGCCATGGCGTTTCTACTCTTATGGATTCTTCTTTCATCACTCTGAGCAACGTTTGTCAATTTTACAATATAACTAAAACAATTATTACTTACTAAACCGTCCCATGTGTGATGTCTGTCGGAGTGTTTTCATGCATATTTGTACATACTAACGTAATGTAATCAAGCTAGCGTCGTTAGCGTTAGCTAATATGCTAACACATTTACGAGTGTCTGTGTTAGTATTAATAACTTACAATGGCGTTCTTTTTGTATTGTTTCAGTTTTACAAACTTATGACCCTCGGGCATTTCAGTAGCCAGGGGAAAACCTGGCTGCGTTTACTAGTTACTGATGAGCCACAAGCGGTAAAATAGTGAGCAGAAATGGACAAAAAAAAGGGTACATTATGGAAATGTCAGGTTTAAAGCCATGACGAGTTGTTCTCCCGACTAATTTTTGGCTTGAGATGACATCACTGCGTCCACAGCGTTTCTACTCGTATGGATTCATTCATTCATAACTCCAAGCAACATTTGTAAGTTTTACAATATAACTAAAACAATTCTTACTTACTAAACTGTCCCATGTGTGATGTCTGTAGGAGTAGTTTCATGCATATTTGTACATACTAATGTAATGTAATCAAGCTAGCGTCATTAGTGTTAGCTAATTTGCTAACACGTTTACGAGTGTCTGTGTTAGTATTATTAACTTACAATGGCGTTCTTTTTGTATTGTTTCAGTTTCACAAATTCCTCGGTAAAGTCACCAAAACGTCACCGTGGAGTCATTGAGTCTGTTTAGCTGACTGGAGAGCTAGCTTGCGCAGCTAGTGGGTCCATGACGATGACTTCTGTTTTGTTTGATCAGCCATTTTACTGCCGTGTTACAGACGCCGTTTGGAAACAATACATAAATAAACATTTATAAAATACTTCAATGTAAATAACTTATTTCACAACGTGTATAACTGTGGCTTATAGTCCGTTGCGGCTAATATATGGAAAAAATATTTTTTTTGATTGGTGGGTGCGGCTTATATACTGGTGTGCAAATGTTGAGTAATAAATGATTAGTGATAATTTAAGGAAGCCTGGCTTTCTCTGCTTAGGCTGCTGCCCCCGCAACCCGACCTCGGACAAGGGGAAGTAGATGGATGGATATATAGTGGTTACAATTCACCAACAAAAAGGAGAGAAGAAGTAAATGACAGTAAAGAATTTGGGACTCAAGATGTACACCCTCAGGATGGAAGTAAGTATTTCCATCCTTCAAGTACACACTGAAGTGTACTTATCACAGTGTACTGATTCCACTGAAGACAAAGCCATGGTTTGGATGAACAAGCTCGCAGGGTTATTACTGGATCGCTTACTTGTCAGACCGACGCGGAGGTACCAGTCGCCATGGCAACTGCGCCCCAGAACAGAAGAGGGGGTGAAGGAAGTGAGAGGGAAAGAGGAGCATTAGTGGAATGTGAGGTGAAAAACAAAAGGAGGAGGACGCCGTGCAGCTGGTGTGTGATGAAGGAGGGAAGAAGGAGAGAGGAAGGGAGGAGTAGCGAGAGAACGAGGACGGCAGAGTAAAAGATTGAGTGATAAAAGACGACGATTGAGAACAAGATTGAGATAAAGAGGGAAGGGTGGATGAGAGAGAAGGAAGGAGGGGTGGAGGAGAGCGAGAAGGAGGGAAGGGCGATGGAGAGAGAGAAGGAAGGAAGGGTGGAGGAGAGAGAGGAGGGAAGGGTGGAGGAGAGAGAGAGAGAGGGAGTGTGTGACTTCCATCAGGAAGCTTTGATTCAGCACAAAGTGTGACCTTGGAAAAAAGCAACACATCAGCTCATCTTCTTCAGTACGTGTGTGTGTGTGTGTGTGTGTGTGTGTGTGTGTGTGTGTGTGTGTGTGTGTGTGTGTGTGTGTGTGTGTGTGTGTGTGTGTGTGTGTGTGTGTGTGTGTGTGTGTGTGTGTCATTCTTAGTGGACGCTAAAATTAACTTTTGACACATTGCCTTGAAAAAGCACTTTTTATGCTAAGATATTCACATTTAAATATGCATACTTATGTTTGATGTTGCTCTCACAGCATGTGATCAATATATGAAATATTCATATTTATATATGCACCCGTGTGGTCAATATATGAACTGTTCATATTTAAATATGCACACATCATGTGATCAATATCTGAACTGTTCATATTTAAATATGCACACATCATGTGATCAATATATGAACTGTTCATATTTTAATATGCACGAGTGATCAATATATGAACTGTTCATATTTAAATATGCACACATCATGTGGTCAATTTACGAAACATTCATATTTAAATATGCACACATGTGATCAATATATGAACTATTGATATTTAAATATGCGCATGTGATCAATATATGAAATAGTCATATTTAAATATGTACACATCACGTGATCAATATATGAACTATTCATATTTAAATATGCACACATCATGTGATCAATATAAGAACTATTCATATTGAAATATGCACACATCATGTGATCAATATAAGAACTATTCATACTTAAATATGCACACATGTGATCAATATATGAAGTGTTCATATTTAAATATGCACACATCATGTGATCAATATAAGAACTATTCATATTTAAATATGCACACATCATGTGATCAATATAAGAACTATTCATATTTAAATATTCACACATCATGTGATCAATATAAGAACTATTCATATTTAAATATGCACACATCATGTGATCAATATATGAACTATTCATATTTAAATATGCACACATCATGTGATCAATATAAGAACTATTCATATTTAAATATGCACACATGTGATCAATATATGAATTATCCATATTTAAATATGCACACATGTGGTCAATATAAGAACTATTCATATTTAAATATGCACACATCATGTGATCAATATAAGAACTATTCATATTTAAATATGCACACATGTGATCAATATATGAATTATCCATATTTAAATATGCACACATGTGATCAATATATGAATTATCCATATTTAAATATGCACACATGTGGTCAATATAAGAACTATTCATATTTAAATATGCACACATCATGTGATCAATATAAGAACTATTCATATTTAAATATGCACACATCATGTGATCAATATAAGAACTATTCATATTTAAATATGCACACATGTGATCAATATATGAATTATCCATATTTAAATATGCACACATGTGGTCAATATATGAACTATTCATATTTAAATATGCACACATCATGTGATCAATATAAGAACTATTCATATTTAAATATGCACACATCATGTGATCCATAAATGAATTATTCATATTTAAATATGCACACATGTGATCAATATAAGAACTATTCATATTTAAATATGCACACATCATGTGATCAATATATGAATTATTCATATTTAAATATGCACACATGTGATCAATATATGAACTATTCATATTTAAATATGCACACATCATGTGATCAATATAAGAACTATTCATATTTAAATATGCACACATCATGTGATCAATATAAGAACTATTCATATTTAAATATGCACACATGTGATCAATATATGAATTATCCATATTTAAATATGCACACATGTGGTCAATATATGAACTATTCATATTTAAACATACATACATCATGTGATCAATATATGAACTATTCATATTTAAATATGCACACATCATGTGATCAATATAAGAACTATTCATATTTAAATATGCACACATGTGATCAATATAAGAACTATTCATATTTAAATATGCACACATCATGTGATCAATATAAGAACTATTCATATTTAAATATGCACACATCATGTGATCAATATAAGAACTATTCATATTTAAATATGCACACATGTGATCAATATATGAATTATTCATATTTAAATATGCACACATCATGTGATCAATATATGAACTATTTATATTTAAACATACATACATCATGTGATCAATATATGAACTATTCATATTTAAATATGCACACATCATGTGATCAATATAAGAACTATTCATATTTAAATATGCACACATGTGATCAATATATGAATTATTCATATTTAAATATGCACACATCATGTGATCAATATATGAACTATTTATATTTAAACATACATACATCATGTGATCAATATATGAACTATTCATATTGAAATATGCACACATCATGTGATCAATATAAGAACTATTCATATTTGACGACGCCCTGCGCGACACCATTGATAGTATAGCACCGCTAAAGCTTAAAAGAGCCCCTAAAAGGCGCACCCCATGGTTTACAGAAGAAACTAGAGCCCATAAATTATCATGTAGAAAGCTGGAACGCAAATGGCGCGCTACTAAACTTGAGGTTTTCCATCAAGCATGGAGTGATAGTTTAACAACTTATAAACACATGCTTACCCTAGCTAAAGCTAAATATTACTCAAATCTCATCCACCTCAACAAAAATGATCCGAAATTTTTGTTTAGTACAGTAGCATCGCTAACCCAACAAGGGACTCCTCCCAGTAGCTCCACCCACTCAGCAGATGATTTTATGAATTTCTTTAATAAGAAAATTGAACTCATTAGAAAGGAGATTAAAGACAATGCATCGCAGCTACAACTGGGTTCTATTAACACAGATACGACTGTATCTACGAAGGATACCGCCCTCCAAAATAGTTTCTCTCTCTTTGATGAAATAACATTAGAGGAATTGTTAAGATGTGTCAATGGGACAAAACAAACAACATGTTTACTTGACCCATTTCCTGGGAAACTTATTAAGGAGCTTTTTGTATTATTAGGTCCATCAGTGCTAAATATTATAAACTCATCACTTTCCTCTGGCACTGTTCCACTAGCATTCAAAAAAGCGGTTATTCATCCTTTGCTCAAAAGACCTAACCTCGATCCTGACCTCATGGTAAACTACCGGCCGGTGTCCCACCTTCCGTTTATCTCGAAAATCCTCGAAAAAATTGTCGCACAGCAGCTAAATGAACACTTAGTGTCTAACAATCTCTGTGAACCTTTTCAATCCGGTTTCAGGGCAAATCACTCTACGGAGACAGCCCTCGCAAAAATGACTAATGATCTACTGCTAACGATGGATTCTGATGCGTCATCTATGTTGCTGCTTCTTGATCTTAGCGCTGCTTTCGATACCGTCGATCATAATATTTTATTAGAGCGTATCAAAACACGTATTGGTATGTCAGACTTAGCCTTGTCGTGGTTTAACTCTTATCTTACTGACAGGATGCAATGCGTCTCCCATAACAATGTGACCTCGGACTATGTTAAGGTAACGTGCGGAGTCCCCCAAGGTTCGGTTCTTGGCCCTGCACTCTTTAGTATTTACATGCTGCCGCTAGGCGACATCATACGCAAATACGGTGTTAGCTTTCATTGTTATGCTGATGACACCCAACTCTACATGCCCCTAAAGCTGTGTGCATATTTAAATATGCACACATCATGTGATCAATATAAGAACTATTCATATTTAAATATGCACACATCATGTGATCAATATAAGAACTATTCATATTTAAATATGCACACATCATGTGATCAATATAAGAACTATTCATATTTAAATATGCACACATGTGGTCAATATATGAACTATTCATATTTAAATATGCACACATCATGTGATCAATATACGAAGGACTGCTGACTCGTGCAGTCAGGGGGTCAGAGGTCAATGACAAACATTATTATTCCATTAAAACCTCTCTGAGGACGCTTGAAGACACAATTGTTGTATTGGCTGGCAACACTTTGTGTACCTAATGAAGTGGCCCGTGAGTCAATAAAGGCAAACTCAGCACGAAAACGATCAATGGTTGGTTCGTCATTCATCCGCTCAAAGAACATTGAAGCTCGGGTTCATTAAGTTTGTCAATGAGTCATCGCCATGGCAGCCATTAAACTCATGTGTTACGCACACACACACACACACACACACACACACACACACACACACACACACACACACACACACACACACACACACACACACACACACACACACACACATCATCTTTGACAACAAAGTGACGACTAGCATTAGCATTAGCATGAGTTGTTCCGCCACCGAGCGATGTTGGTCTAGTACAGGGGTCGGCAACCCGCGGCTCCGGAGCCGCATGCGGCTCTTTGATCACTCTGATGCGGCTCAGCAGCTTACTTGCCGAACCCCCCGATTTTCCCGGGAGACTTCCGGATTTCAGTGCCTCTCGCAGAAAATCCCCGGGATTAATATTAACCGATTTTCACCCTTACAGTTATAATAAGAGCATGCCATGATGGTAGAGCATTTGGCGCCCTCTACAATCTGTATTAGCAGTGTGCCATTCCAACCACTTGTTATACAGTATGCATCTTCTACGTGACAGCAAGGCATACTTGGTCAACAGCCACACAGGTTACACTGACGGCGACCATATAAAACAACTTTAACACTCTTGCAAATAATGCGCCACACTTTGAACCAAAACCAAACAAGAATGACAAACACATTTCGGGAGAACATCTGCACCTTAACACAACATAAACACAACAGAACAAATACCCAGAATCCCATGCAGCCCTGACTCTTCCGGGCTACCGTATACACCCCCGCTACCACCAAACCCCCCCCTGTGCGTCGGTTGAGGTGGGCGGGGTTTGGTAGCAGGGGTGTATAATGTATCCCGGAAGAGTTAGGGCTGCATGGGATTCTGGGTATTTGTCCTGTTGTGTTACGGTGCAGATGTTCTCCTGAAATGTGTTTGTCATTCTTGTTTGGTGTGGGTTCACAGTGTGGCGCATTATTAGTAAGAGTGTTAACGTTTTTTTTATACCGCCACCGTCAGTGTAACCTGTGTGGTTGTTGACCAAGTACCGTATTTTCCGCACCTAAAAACCACAAATTTACTCTAAAGCTGACAGTGCGGCTTTTAACCCGGTGCGCTTTATATATGGATAAATATTAAGATTCATTTTCATAAAGTTTCGGTCTCGCAACTTCCGTAAACAGCCGCCATCTTTTTTCCCGGTAGAACAGGAAGCGCTTCTTCTTCTACGCAAGCAACCGCCAAGGTAAGCACCCGCCCCCATAGAACAGGAAGCGCTTCTTCTTCTACTGTAAGCAACCACCCGCCCCCGGAAGAAGAAGAAGCGCGCGGATTTTCGTTCCATTTCCTTTGTGTGTTTACATCTGTAAAGACCAGACCACAAAATGGCTCCTACTAAGCGACACGCGTATAACGCAGAATTTAAACTTAAGGCAATAAGTCATGCCGAAGAACACGGAAATAGAGCAGCAGCAAGAGAATATAACATAAATGAATCAATGGTGCGTAGGTGGAGGAAGCAAGAAGATGACCTGCGCCAGGTAAAGAAGACAAAACAGAGTTTCCGAGGGAACAAAGCAAGATGGCAACTGTTGGAGGACAAACTGGAACAGTGGGTTGTTGAGCAGAGAGCAGCAAGCAGAAGTGTCAGCACCATCACTATTCCAATGAAGGCAACAACGCTAGCAAGCGAACTTCACCTGGATGATTTTAAAGGTGGTGCTTCTTGGTGTTTCCGGTTCATGAAAAGACGCTTATAGACTACGGTGTCGTCACGGACTACAAAGGCGGACTCGCACAATTTTTCAGGATTTATAGAGATCCCAAATACAGATCAGCAGGTACCAGAAGGTAAGAAAAGTTGTGTTTGCATAATATTGCGAAACAAAGTGCCAGATAATATGTCTTACCTTATACACACACTTTTCAATTCGGACACCGAAGACGAAGAATTCGAAGGATTTACGAATGAAGAATAACTTCAGAAAGTGAGCGCTATGTTTATTTTGTGTGTTGTGACATTAACGTTCAAGCAACATTATGTTGCTATTGCTCTGCACTATTTTGAATTTTACTATGTTTGTGATTGCACATTTGCGTACATTTTGGGACAGAGTTGTTAGAACGCTGGTTTTTAATATATTATTAAAGTTTGACTGACCTATCTGACTGTTTTTTTGACATTCCCTTTAGCGCAGCGTAGGCGCGGCTTATAGTCCGGGGCGGCTTATAGGTGGACAAAGTTTTGAAATATGCCATTCATTGAAGGTGCGGCTAATAACCCGGGGCGGCTTATAGTGCGGAAAATACGGTATGCCTTGCTGTCACCTACGTGAGCAAGCGGAAGCCCCAAACAATGTGCGGCTGGTCCGGCACGCTGGCTGAAGTTGGTGCTATATTCTGTACCGTCACGGGACGCTGACAAGCATCTGCACATCTGCACCTTAACACAACATAAACACAACAGAACAAACACCCAGAATCCCATGCAGCCCTGACTCTTCCGGGCTACCGTATACACCCCCGCTACCACCAAACCCCCCCTGTGCGTCGGTTGAGGTGGGCGGGGTTTGGTAGCAGGGGTGTATAATGTATCCCGGAAGAGTTAGGGCTGCATGGGATTCTGGGTATTTGTCCTGTTGTGTTTATGTTGTGTTACGGTGCAGATGTTCTCCCGAAATGTGTTTGTCATTCTTGTTTGGTGTGGGTTCACAGTGTGGCGCATTATTAGTAAGAGTGTTAAAGTTTTTTTTATACCGCCACCGTCAGTGTAACCTGTGTGGTTGTTGACCAAGTATGCCTTGCTGTCACCTACGTGAGCAAGCGGAAGCCCCAAACAACGTGCGGCTGGTCCGGCACGCTGGCTGAAGTTGGTGCTATATTCTGTACCGTCACGGGACGCTGACAAGCGCCATTCTCGTAAAACACGCGTGCCGCACCAGCATTCAAGTTCCAAATTAAGGTGTGGGCAGCGTGTCTGAGTCTCTTGGTTTATACATAGCACAAAGCAAAAAAAAACTTTGTATAATTATTTCATTTTAAATTTCAAAAAAATGTTGTGGCTCCCATTGTTTTCTATCATTTGTGAAACTGGTCAAAATGGCTCTTTGACTGGTAAAGGTTGCCGACCCCTGGTCTAGTAGGAACAGGAAAAAGTTTCCCCCAAAAACAAATGGTTTTGTTGAGGATGCAGAATGATGTTTTTTAGTCAAATACAAATGTGAATACAGTTTGCAGGGGGTGACATTCCGAGACCACCCTGTCAATGACCAAAAAAGAAAACTCACTATAACCTCAATGAAGTTCCTATTTTTGACACGCGTCTCGCTCCTCCCCCTTCCAACCTTTCAGCTAGCTTGATGTTTTACTCTGATGTCTGATCCACAATTGCAATAAAACATTAGCTTTAGCTTCAATAATCTTTCTTGAACTTGTATTGTTGACTAACAAGATAAATGCATGGAAACATCATCCAGGTTTAAGTCCTGAATACAGTGCATCCACAAAGTGTTCACAGCGCTTCACTTTTTTTTTTTACATCTTATGTTACTGCCTTATTACAAAAAAATTGAATTAATTCATTTTTGTCCTCAAAATTCTACAAACAATACCCCACAATGAAAATGTGAAAAGTTTTTTTTTCTCCTTCATTTTGCAAATGTAATTAAAGTATAAAAATCACACATACCGTATTTTCCGCACTATAAGCCGCCCCGGGTTATTAGCCGCACCTTCAATGAATGGCATATTTCAAAACTTTGTCCACCTATAAGCCGCCCCGGACTATAAGCCGCGCCTACGCTGCGCTAAAGGGAATGTCAAAAAAACAGTCAGATAGGTCAGTCAAACTTTAATAATATATTAAAAACCAGCGTTCTAACAACTCTGTCCCAAAATGTACGCAAATGTGCAATCACAAACATAGTAAAATTCAAAATAGTGCAGAGCAATAGCAACATAATGTTGCTCGAACGTTAATGTCACAACACACAAAATAAACATAGCGCTCACTTTCTGAAGTTATTCTTCATTCGTAAATCCTTCGTCTTCGGTGTCCGAAGTGAAAAGTTGGGCAAATGTGAGATCCAAAATGGCCGGTTCCGTCTCGTCGAAGTCATCGGAGTCAGTGTCACTGTTATCCAGCAGTTCTGTGAATCCTGCCTTCCGGAAAGCTCGGACCACAGTTGTGACCGAAATATCTGCCCAGGCATTTACGATCCACTGGCAGATGTTGGCGTCGTCTGGCGCTGCCTCCCTGTCTTAGTGAAGGTGTGTTCGCCTTCTGTCATCCACTGTTCCCACGCAGTTAGCAGTCTAGCTTCGAATGCCCTGTTGACACCAATATCTAGCGGCTGGAGGTCTTTTGTCAATCCACCCGGAATGACGGCGAGTATTGAATTAAGCGCGTAAGCGTGTCTCTTAATGTGATGTTATGAGCTAGCAAATATAACAACTACACTACCCAGCATGCAACGATAGTTACGAGCATGCGCGGTAGCCCTGAGAAGCGTTGTATGCTGGCAGTTAGAATGTGGTTATGAGCACGCTGTGAGTAAACGTTGAGAACTCAGTTAACACGCCTCGTCTGCATTATTTATAATTAGACAGACAACACACTTAATAGGAGCCATTTTGGGGTCTTTACATAAACACACAAATGGAAATGAAACGTCACATATCCCAGCATGCACCGCGCGCTTCTTCTTCTTCCGGGGGCGGGTGGTTGCTTACAGTACAAGAAGAAGCGCTTCCTGTTCTATGGGGGCGGGTGCTTACCTTGGCGGTTGCTTGCGTAGAAGAAGAAGCGCTTCCTGCTCTACCGGGAAAAAAGATGGCGGCTGTTTACCGAAGTTGCGAGAACGAAACTTTATGAAAATGAATCTTAATATTTATCCATATATAAAGCGCACCGGGTTAAAAGCCGCACTGTCAGCTTTTGAGTAAATTTGTGGTTTTTAGGTGCGGCTAATGGTGCGGAAAATACGGTACATAAGTATTCACAGCCTTTGGGCAAAGAGGAAAGGGTGAAACTGCCCAAAGATAGGCATGCCAAGCTTGTGACATCGTGTTCAAAAAGACTTGAGGCTGTCATTTCTGCCAAAGGTGCATCAACAAAGTATTGAGCAAAGGGTCTGACTGCGTGTAAAGTAACACACGCACACACGCATATTTAAATATAGATATATATACATATATATATATATATATATGCACACATACATACATACATATGCGCACACACGTGCACATAGCCTATACATGTACCGTATGTGTGTACATATTTACATACATATATTATATATATACATACATACATACATATATAAATATACATACACACACATAGATATATATACAAACATATATATTCACACATACATACATATAGATATATACACACATATATATATATACACACATACATATTGTTATGATCCGCTACCCGGATCATATTTTTGTTATTGTTTTCAAGTCACTTGTGTTTTCATCACCTCTTGAGTTTGTTTCTGTTGCCATGACGGCAGATTATCGTCACCTGCCTCTGGTTAGTGTTCCGGACGCGCACCTGTTGCCGGGGCACTAATCAGAGGGCTATTTAGTTCACGCGCTGACCTCACTCGGTCTGTTGGTTTTGTTTGCTCCTACGCAACAAGTTACGCTCCTAGTTTCGCTCATAGTTTACATTTTTGATATTAGCATCTTTGCTACCCTCTTGTTTTCCGTGCCGTGGTGCACCGCGCAGCATTTTGTTCTGCAATCAGAATAAATCATTTATTCTCACCTGCAAGCCGCTTCCTGACATCCCTCTGCATCTTGAAAAGACGACCTCCGGCATCACAATGCCTCGAAGGCGTAACACATATATAAATAAATACATACATATATACATACATACACACATATATATATACATACACACATATACAGTATATATACATACACACATATACATTTATCTACATACACACACACATACATATATATACACACACACACACACACATATATATACACACACACACATATATATACACACACACATACATATTGATATACATGTATATATTATGTTATTATAAAGGATATATAATTGATTATTAAGAGTATGTGAAAGTTGGACTCCTACCTTGTTTACTTCCGTGACGACCTCATTAAAGTTTTGTAATCAATCAGAAATATCAAGCAGCCAAAATGCACCAAACATGGATAAGTGTAGAGAAAGTGTTCTGCATTGTTCCCATCATGCATTGCAGGGGATTTAAATCTGGGTAATTTTGCATGATGTGTTCTGATTGGACTTTTTTTTATTTTTATAATATCCACAAAGTTCAGTGAGCAGGTTGTGTTATGTGCGATCATGTGTGTTGACTTTTTGTGTCAGTTTGTTTGAGTGGGAAAGTTTGTTTTTTTTGTACTTTTTTTTTTTTTTTGTGTGTGGATTGGGTCATATATAAAAATGCTGTGCTGTGAACACTTCAAAGTGCAATTCATGGTCATTAACCTGCATTGCCACAGGCAGTAATTTAAACACTTCTGACCTTAACACTTGCTTTGTTGGTGCTGAAAATCATGACATTACTCAGAGGCAGTTTGGCTGAGTCTGCTCTCAGTGCTGCTTGACTGACTGTTTATGTGAGCCGCTGTTTAGCAACTGGACGTGAGGTCATGTGCAACAAAGGTATGGATATACGGCACCAGTGGATTTGTACTGGAACTATTAATACTGCCTTACTTTTGTACTGGAACTATTAATAGTGTGTTACTATTAATACTGCCTTACTTTTGTACTGGAACTATTAATACTGCGTTGCTATCAATAATGTCTTACTTTTGTACTGGAACTATTAGTACTGCCTTACTATTAATACTGCGTTACTTTTGTACTGGAACTATTAATACTGCGTTGCTATCAATAATGTCTTACTTTTGTACTGGAACTATTAGTACTGCCTTACTATTAATACTGCGTTACTTTTGTACTGGAACTATTAATACCGTGTTACTATTAATACTGCGTAACTTTAGTACTGGACCTATTAATACTGTGTTACTTTAGTACAATAACTATTGGTACTGAGTTACTCTAGTAATGTAACTATTAATACTGTGTTACCTTAGTACTGGAACTTTTAATACTGAGTTACTTTAGTACTGAACTATTAAGACGGCATTATTTTAGTGCTGTGTTACTTTAATACTAAATCTATTAATACTGCATTACTTGAGTATTGTAATTTTTAATACTGAGTTAATTTGGTACTAGCACTATTAGCACTGTGTTACTTCAGTACTGAACTGATTGAGTGGAAAAGTTTTTTTTTTTGATTGGGTTATACAGGTAAAAGCCAGTAAATTAGAATATTTTGAAAAACTTGATTTATTTCAGTAATTGCATTCAAAAGGTGTAACTTGTACATTATATTTATTCATTGCACACAGACTGATGCATTCAAATGTTTTTTTCATTTAATTTTGATGATTTGAAGTGGCAACAAATGAAAATCCAAAATTCCGTGTGTCACAAAATTAGAATATTACTTAAGGCTAATACAAAAAAGGGATTTTTAGAAATGTTGGCCAACTGAAAAGTATGAAAATGAAAAATATGAGCATGTACAATACTCAATACTTGGTTGGAGCTCCTTTTGCCTCAATTACTGCGTTAATGCGGCGTGGCATGGAGTCGATGAGTTTCTGGCACTGCTCAGGTGTTATGAGAGCCCAGGTTGCTCTGATAGTGGCCTTCAACTCTTCTGCGTTTTTGGGTCTGGCATTCTGCATCTTCCTTTTCACAATACCCCACAGATTTTCTATGGGGCTAAGGTCAGGGGAGTTGGCGGGCCAATTTAGAACAGAAATACCATGGTCCGTAAACCAGGCACGGGTAGATTTTGCGCTGTGTGCAGGCGCCAAGTCCTGTTGGAACTTGAAATCTCCATCTCCATAGAGCAGGTCAGCAGCAGGAAGCATGAAGTGCTCTAAAACTTGCTGGTAGACGGCTGCGTTGACCCTGGATCTCAGGAAACAGAGTGGACCGTCACCAGCAGATGACATGGCACCCCAAACCATCACTGATGGTGGAAACTTTACACTAGACTTCAGGCAACGTGGATCCTGTGCCTCTCCTGTCTTCCTCCAGACTCTGGGACCTCGATTTCCAAAGGAAATGCAAAATTTGCATGGTTGGGTGATGGTTTGGGGTGCCATGTCATCTGCTGGTGTCGGTCCACTCTGTTTCCTGAGATCCAGGGTCAACGCAGCCGTCTACCAGCAAGTTTTAGAGCACTTCATGCTTCCTGCTGCTGACCTGCTCTATGGAGATGGAGATTTCAAGTTCCAACAGGACTTGGCGCCTGCACACAGTGCAAAATCTACCCGTGCCTGGTTTACGGACCATGGTATTTCTGTTCTAAATTGGCCCGCCAACTCCCCTGACCTTAGCCCCATAGAAAATCTGTGGGGTATTGTGAAAAGGAAGATGCAGAATGCCAGACCCAAAAACGCAGAAGAGTTGAAGGCCACTATCAGAGCAACCTGGGCTCTCATAACACCTGAGTAGTGCCAGAAACTCATCGACTCCATGCCACGCCGCATTAACGCAGTAATTGAGGCAAAAGGAGCTCCAACCAAGTATTGAGTATTGTACATGCTCATATTTTTCATTTTCATACTTTTCAGTTGGCCAACATTTCTAAAAATCCCTTTTTTGTATTAGCCTTAAGTAATATTCTAATTTTGTGACACACGGAATTTTGGATTTTCATTTGTTGCCACTTCAAATCATCAAAATTAAATGAAATAAACATTTGAATGCATCAGTCTGTGTGCAATGAATAAATATAATGTACAAGTTACACCTTTTGAATGCAATTACTGAAATAAATCAAGTTTTTCAAAATATTCTAATTTACTGGCTTTTACCTGTATATAAAAATGCTGTGCTGTCAACACTTCAATGTGCAATTCATGGTCATTAACCTGCATTGCCACGGGAAGTAATTTAAACACTTCTGACCTCGATGCTTGCTTTGTTGGTGCTGAAAATCATTACTTTACTCAGAGGGAGTTTGGCTGAGTCCGCTCTCAGTGCTGCTTGACTGACTTTTTTTTACGTGTGCCGCTGTTTCGTCCAGACGTGAGATCATGTGCAACAAAGGTATCGAAATACGTGAATCTATACACGGCAGTACCAAAGGATTTGTCTCGGGTACCCAGCCCTCGTCAAGGGCCTGTTCAAAAATGAGCAGCGGGCCGCAATTTGGACCCCGAATTCACTGATGTGACGCGTCCCAACACTTTTGTCCATAAAGAGCAGCTGGTAAAGCAGGGCGAGAGTTTCAAAACACACGAGGGATGTCTGGGCGGGGGCCTAAAAATAGTCGTCAACAGCAGCACAGCTTTAAATATTTCATGTCCTCCTAAGAAGAGGACAGGCGGGGGACGCCCACTGAGACGAGGAAGCTGCAACGTGAAGCCAGTTGGAGAAATGTGACATTTTAAAAAACGGGTGCCATTTAAAAACCAAGGCCAGGCAGACAAAAAGGATAAAAAACATGAAATACAAAATATGAAAAATAGAGCAGAAGCTCTGCTCGCTCTTCAGACGACAAACAAAGCCCCGCCCCCCTCCCGCGCACGTGCTGCTCCTCTTTCAAGGACACATGGAGGTTAAATCTTCATGGGGGTGGGGGGGTGAAAAACAATCCCGCTGCCTCTCAAGAATCCATTCGCCATCAGACATGCACGCACACGCCGCCAGTGATGGATGAGAGGATGAAGAGCAAAATGGAGCCCACCGAGATTTAACCCCCCCGAACACCCAGTTGTAATTCCTGCTGACTTATAATCAGAGTGATGTATTGATCAGTCTACACTCCACAAGTATTCAGCATCATATTTGGGTAGAAACATTTTAACATGGTAGACAGTGTATGCACTCCATGGCTGGCATGAGTGCCAAGCAGAAGCCAGAGCTTGAAAACCCTTTTCCTTTGTCCGTCACCACTTGTCCTTCCCAGTGACGTAAATGTTAACAATGACTTCTTAGTGACGTAAATGTTAACAATGACTTCTTAGTGACGTAAACGTCAACAATAACTTCTTAGTGACGTAAACGTCAACAATGACTTCTTAGTGACGTAAACGTCAACAATGACTTCTTAGTGACGTAAACGTCAACAATGACTTCTTAGTGACGTAAACGTCAACAATAACTTCTTAGTGACGTAAACGTCAACAATGACTTCTTAGTGACGTAAATGTCAACAATGACTTCTTAGTGACGAAAACGTCAACAATGACTTCTTAGTGACGAAAACGTCAACAATGACTTCTTAGTGACGTAAATGTCAACAATGACTTCTTAGTGACGAAAACGTCAACAATGACTTCTTAGTGACGTAAACGTCAACAATGACTTCTTAGTGACGAAAACGTCAACAATGACTTCTTAGTGACGTAAATGTCAACAATGACTTCCCGGTGACGTAAATGTCAACAATGACTTCCCGGTGACGTAAACGTCAACAATGACTTCCCAGTGACGTAAACGTCAACAATGACTTCCCGGTGACGTAAACTGTCAACAGGAACTTCCCGGTGACGTAAACTGTCAACAAGGACTTCCCGGTGACGTAAACGACAACAATGACTTCCCGGTGATGTAAATGTCAACAATAACAAGACTTCTTAGTGACGTAAACGTCAACAATAACTTCTTAGTGACGTAAACGTCAACAATAACTTCTTAGTGACGTAAACGTCAACAATGACTTCTTAGTGACGTAAACGTCAACAATGACTTCTTAGTGACGTAAACGTCAACAATGACTTCTTAGTGACGAAAACGTCAACAATGACTTCTTAGTGACGTAAACGTCAACAATGACTTCCCGGTGACGTAAATGTCAACAATGACTTCCCGGTGACGTAAACGTCAACAATGACTTCCCAGTGACGTAAACGTCAACAATGACTTCCCGGTGACGTAAACTGTCAACAGGAACTTCCCGGTGACGTAAACTGTCAACAAGGACTTCCTGGTGACGTAAACTGTCAACAAGGACTTCCCGGTGACGTAAATGTCAACAATGACTTCCCGGTGACGTAAACGTCAACAATGACTTCCCAGTGACGTAAACGTCAACAATGACTTCCCGGTGACGTAAACTGTCAACAGGAACTTCCCGGTGACGTAAACTGTCAACAAGGACTTCCTGGTGACGTAAACTGTCAACAAGGACTTCCCGGTGATGTAAATGTCAACAATAACAAGACTTCTTAGTGACGTAAACGTCAACAATAACTTCTTAGTGACGTAAACGTCAACAATAACTTCTTAGTGACGAAAACGTCAACAATGACTTCTTAGTGACGTAAACGTCAACAATGACTTCTTAGTGACGTAAACGTCAACAATAACTTCTTAGTGACGTAAACGTCAACAATAACTTCTTAGTGACGTAAACGTCAACAATGACTTCTTAGTGACGTAAACGTCAACAATGACTTCTTAGTGACGTAAACGTCAACAATGACTTCTTAGTGACGTAAATGTCAACAATGACTTCTTAGTGACGAAAACGTCAACAATGACTTCTTAGTGACGTAAACGTCAACAATGACTTCCCGGTGACGTAAACGTCAACAATGACTTCCCGGTGACGTAAACGTCAACAATGACTTCCCGGTGACGTAAACTGTCAACAGGAACTTCCCGGTGACGTAAACTGTCAACAAGGACTTCCTGGTGACGTAAACTGTCAACAAAGACTTCCCGGTGACGTAAACGACAACAATGACTTCCCGGTGATGTAAATGTCAACAATAACAAGACTTCTTAGTGACGTAAACATCAACAATGACTTCCCGTTGATGTAAACGTCAACAATAACATGACTTCCCGGTGACGTAAACGTCAACAATGACTTACCGGTGACGTAAACGTCAACAATGACTTCCCGGTGACGTAAATGTCAACAATGACTTCCCGGTGACGTAAACGTCAACAATGACTTCCCAGTGACGTAAACTGTCAACAGGAACTTCCCGGTGACGTAAACTGTCAACAAGGACTTCCTGGTGACGTAAACTGTCAACAAGGACTTCCCGGTGACGTAAACGACAACAATGACTTCCCGGTGATGTAAATGTCAACAATAACAAGACTTCTTAGTGACGTAAACGTCAACAATAACTTCTTAGTGACGTAAACGTCAACAATAACTTCTTAGTGACGTAAACGTCAACAATGACTTCTTAGTGACGTAAACGTCAACAATGACTTCTTAGTGACGTAAATGTCAACAATGACTTCTTAGTGACGAAAACGTCAACAATGACTTCTTAGTGACGTAAACGTCAACAATGACTTCTTAGTGACGTAAACGTCAACAATGACTTCTTAGTGACGTAAACGTCAACAATGACTTCTTAGTGACGTAAATGTCAACAATGACTTCTTAGTGACGAAAACGTCAACAATGACTTCTTAGTGACGTAAACGTCAACAATGACTTCCCGGTGACGTAAACGTCAACAATGACTTCCCGGTGACGTAAATGTCAACAATGACTTCCCGGTGACGTAAACTGTCAACAGGAACTTCCCGGTGACGTAAACTGTCAACAAGGACTTCCTGGTGACGTAAACTGTCAACAAGGACTTCCCGGTGACGTAAACGACAACAATGACTTCCCGGTGATGTAAATGTCAACAATAACAAGACTTCTTAGTGACGTAAACGTCAACAATAACTTCTTAGTGACGTAAACGTCAACAATAACTTCTTAGTGACGTAAACGTCAACAATGACTTCTTAGTGACGTAAACGTCAACAATGACTTCTTAGTGACGTAAACGTCAACAATGACTTCCCGGTGACGTAAATGTCAACAATGACTTCCCGGTGACGTAAACGTCAACAATGACTTCCCAGTGACGTAAACGTCAACAATGACTTCCCGGTGACGTAAACTGTCAACAAGGACTTCCTGGTGACGTAAACTGTCAACAAGGACTTCCCGGTGACGTAAACGACAACAATGACTTCCCGGTGATGTAAATGTCAACAATAACAAGACTTCTTAATGACGTAAACGTCAACAATGACTTCTTAGTGACGTAAACGTCAACAATGACTTCTTAGTGACGTAAATGTCAACAATGACTTCTTAGTGACGAAAACGTCAACAATGACTTCTTAGTGACGTAAACGTCAACAATAACTTCTTAGTGACGTAAACGTCAACAATGACTTCTTAGTGACGTAAACGTCAACAATGACTTCTTAGTGACGTAAACGTCAACAATGACTTCTTAGTGACGTAAACGTCAACAATGACTTCTTAGTGACGTAAATGTCAACAATGACTTCTTAGTGACGAAAACGTCAACAATGACTTCTTAGTGACGTAAACGTCAACAATGACTTCCCGGTGACGTAAATGTCAACAATGACTTCCCGGTGACGTAAACGTCAACAATGACTTCCCAGTGACGTAAACGTCAACAATGACTTCCCGGTGACGTAAACTGTCAACAAGGACTTCCTGGTGACGTAAACTGTCAACAAGGACTTCCCGGGGACGTAAACGACAACAATGACTTCCCGGTGATGTAAATGTCAACAATAACAAGACTTCTTAGTGACGTAAACGTCAACAATAACTTCTTAGTGACGTAAACGTCAACAATAACTTCTTAGTGACGAAAACGTCAACAATGACTTCTTAGTGACGTAAACGTCAACAATGACTTCCTGGTGACGTAAATGTCAACAATGACTTCCCGGTGACGTAAATGTCAACAATGACTTCTTAGTGACGAAAACGTCAACAATAACAAGACTTCTTAGTGACGTAAACGTCAACAATAACTTCTTAGTGACGTAAACGTCAACAATAACTTCTTAGTGACGAAAACGTCAACAATGACTTCTTAGTGACGTAAACGTCAACAATGACTTCCCGGTGACGTAAATGTCAACAATGACTTCCCGGTGACGTAAATGTCAACAATGACTTCTTAGTGACGAAAACGTCAACAATGACTTCTTAGTGACGTAAACGTCAACAATGACTTCCCGGTGACGTAAATGTCAACAATGACTTCCCGGTGACGTAAACGTCAACAATGACTTCCCAGTGACGTAAACGTCAACAATGACTTCCCGGTGACGTAAACTGTCAACAGGAACTTCCCGGTGACGTAAACTGTCAACAAGGACTTCCTGGTGACGTAAACTGTCAACAAGGACTTCCCGGTGACGTAACGACAACAATGACTTCCCGGTGATGTAAATGTCAACAATAACAAGACTTCTTAGTGACGTAAACGTCAACAATAACTTCTTAGTGACGTAAACGTCAACAATAACTTCTTAGTGACGAAAACGTCAACAATGACTTCTTAGTGACGTAAACGTCAACAATGACTTCCCGGTGACGTAAATGTCAACAATGACTTCCTGGTGACGTAAATGTCAACAATGACTTCTTAGTGACGAAAACGTCAACAATGACTTCTTAGTGACGTAAACGTCAACAATGACTTCCCGGTGACGTAAATGTCAACAATGACTTCCCGGTGACGTAAACGTCAACAATGACTTCCCAGTGACGTAAACGTCAACAATGACTTCCCGGTGACGTAAACTGTCAACAGGAACTTCCCGGTGACGTAAACTGTCAACAAGGACTTCCTGGTGACGTAAACTGTCAACAAGGACTTCCCGGTGACGTAAACGACAACAATGACTTCCCGGTGATGTAAATGTCAACAATAACAAGACTTCTTAGTGACGTAAACATCAACAATGACTTCCCGTTGATGTAAACGTCAACAATGACTTCCCGGTGATGTAAACGTCAACAATGACTTCCCGGTGATGTAAACGTCAACAATAACAAGACTTTTTAGTGACGTAGACGTCAACAATGACTTCCCGTTGATGTAAACGTCAACAATAACATGACTTCCCGATGACGTAAACGTCAACAATGACTTCCCGGTGACGTAAACTGTCAACAAGGACTACAAGGTGACGTAAACGACAACAATGACTTCCCGGTGATGTAAATGTCAACAATAACAAGACTTCTTAGTGACGTAAACATCAACAATGACTTCCCGTTGATGTAAACGTCAACAATAACATGACTTCCCGATGACGTAAACGTCAACAATGACTTCCCGGTGACGTAAACTGTCAACAAGGACTACAAGGTGACGTAAACGACAACAATGACTTCCCGGTGATGTAAATGTCAACAATAACAAGACTTCTTAGTGACGTAAACATCAACAATGACTTCCCGTTGATGTAAACGTCAACAATAACATGACTTCCCGATGACGTAAACGTCAACAATGACTTCCCGGTGACGTAAACTGTCAACAAGGACTACAAGGTGACGTAAACGACAACAATGACTTCCCGGTGATGTAAATGTCAACAATAACAAGACTTCTTAGTGACGTAAACATCAACAATGACTTCCCGTTGATGTAAACGTCAACAATGACTTCTTAGTGACGAAAACGTCAACAATAACAAGACTTCTTAGTGACGTAAACGTCAACAATAACTTCTTAGTGACGTAAACGTCAACAATAACTTCTTAGTGACGAAAACGTCAACAATGACTTCTTAGTGACGTAAACGTCAACAATGACTTCCCGGTGACGTAAATGTCAACAATGACTTCCCGGTGACGTAAATGTCAACAATGACTTCTTAGTGACGAAAACGTCAACAATGACTTCTTAGTGACGTAAACGTCAACAATGACTTCCCGGTGACGTAAATGTCAACAATGACTTCCCGGTGACGTAAACGTCAACAATGACTTCCCAGTGACGTAAACGTCAACAATGACTTCCCGGTGACGTAAACTGTCAACAGGAACTTCCCGGTGACGTAAACTGTCAACAAGGACTTCCTGGTGACGTAAACTGTCAACAAGGACTTCCCGGTGACGTAACGACAACAATGACTTCCCGGTGATGTAAATGTCAACAATAACAAGACTTCTTAGTGACGTAAACGTCAACAATAACTTCTTAGTGACGTAAACGTCAACAATAACTTCTTAGTGACGAAAACGTCAACAATGACTTCTTAGTGACGTAAACGTCAACAATGACTTCCCGGTGACGTAAATGTCAACAATGACTTCCTGGTGACGTAAATGTCAACAATGACTTCTTAGTGACGAAAACGTCAACAATGACTTCTTAGTGACGTAAACGTCAACAATGACTTCCCGGTGACGTAAATGTCAACAATGACTTCCCGGTGACGTAAACGTCAACAATGACTTCCCAGTGACGTAAACGTCAACAATGACTTCCCGGTGACGTAAACTGTCAACAGGAACTTCCCGGTGACGTAAACTGTCAACAAGGACTTCCTGGTGACGTAAACTGTCAACAAGGACTTCCCGGTGACGTAAACGACAACAATGACTTCCCGGTGATGTAAATGTCAACAATAACAAGACTTCTTAGTGACGTAAACATCAACAATGACTTCCCGTTGATGTAAACGTCAACAATGACTTCCCGGTGATGTAAACGTCAACAATGACTTCCCGGTGATGTAAACGTCAACAATAACAAGACTTTTTAGTGACGTAGACGTCAACAATGACTTCCCGTTGATGTAAACGTCAACAATAACATGACTTCCCGATGACGTAAACGTCAACAATGACTTCCCGGTGACGTAAACTGTCAACAAGGACTACAAGGTGACGTAAACGACAACAATGACTTCCCGGTGATGTAAATGTCAACAATAACAAGACTTCTTAGTGACGTAAACATCAACAATGACTTCCCGTTGATGTAAACGTCAACAATAACATGACTTCCCGATGACGTAAACGTCAACAATGACTTCCCGGTGACGTAAACTGTCAACAAGGACTACAAGGTGACGTAAACGACAACAATGACTTCCCGGTGATGTAAATGTCAACAATAACAAGACTTCTTAGTGACGTAAACATCAACAATGACTTCCCGTTGATGTAAACGTCAACAATAACATGACTTCCCGGTGACGTAAACTGTCAACAAGGACTACAAGGTGACGTAAACGACAACAAGGACTTCCCGGTGACGTAAACGACAACAATGACTTCCCGGTGATGTAAATGTCAACAATAACAAGACTTCTTAGTGACGTAAACATCAACAATGACTTCCCGTTGATGTAAACGTCAACAATAACATGACTTCCCGGTGACGTAAACGTCAACAATGACACGTGGCGAAGATGAGAGCAAAGCGCCGCCATCGCTGCAGAACAATACTACAAACTGGAACTATTCATACTGCCTTACTTTTGTACTGCAACTATTAATACTGCGTTTCTATTAATACTGCCTAACTTTTGTACTGCAACTATTAATACTGCGTTTCTATTAATACTGCCTAACTTTTGTACTGCAACTATTAATATTGCGTTACCATTAATACTGCCTTACTTTTGTACTGGAACTATTAATACTGCATTACTAATAATACTGCGTTACTTTAGTAATGGAACTATTAATACTGCGTTACTTTAGTACAATAACTACTAATACTGAGTTACTCTAGTACTAGAACTATTAATACTTTGTTACTTAGGTACTGGAACTTTTAATACTGAGTTACTTTAGTACTAGTTCTAATAATACTGTGTTACTTTAGTACTGAACTAATACTGCGTTACTTAAGTACTATTAATAATGTGTTACTTTAGTACTAGAACTAAAATTACTGCATTACTTTAGTATTGTAACTTTTAATACGGAGTTTACTTTAATACTAGTACTATTAATACTGTGTTATTTTAGTACTGAACTAATAATACTGTGTTACTTTGGTACTGGAACTATTAATACTGCGTTACTTTAGTACTAGTACTATTAATACTGCATTACGTTGGCAGCAAAACTATTACAACTGAGTTACTTTAGTACTGCGTTATTTTGGTACTGAAACTTTTAATACTGCGTTACTGTGGTACTAGTACTATTATTACTGCATTACTTTGGTATTGGCACTATTAATACTGTGTTACTTAAGTACTAGAACTATTAATACTGGGTTACTTTTGTACTGGAACTCTTAATACTGTGTTACTTCAGTACTAAACCATTAACACTGCATTACTTTAGTACGAGAACTATTAACACTGTGCTACTTTAGTACTGAAACTTTTAATACTGACTTACTTTGGTATTGGCACTATTAATACCGTGTTACTTTTGTACTGGAACTATTAATACTGTGTTACTTTTGTACTGGAACTATTAATACTGTGTTACTTCAGTACTAAACTATTAATACTGCATTACTTTAGTACTAGAACTATAAATACTGCGCTACTTTAGTACTGAAACTTTTAATACTGAGTTACTTTAATACTAGTACTATTAATACTGTGTTATTTTAGTACTGAACTATTAATACTGTGTTACTTTGGTATTGGCACTATTAATACTGTGTTACTTTAGTACTGGAACTATTAATACTGTGTTACTTTAGTACTAGTACTATTAATACTGCATTACGTTGGCAGCACAACTATTACAACCGAGTTACTTTAGTACTGCGTTATTTTGGTACTGAAACTTTTAATACTGCGTTACTGTGGTACTGGTACTATTATTACTGCATTACTTTGGTATTGGCACTATTAATACCGTGTTACTTTTGTACTGGAACTATTAATACTGTGTTACTTTTGTACTGAACTATTAATACTGTGTTACTTTGGTATTGGCACTATTAATACTGTGTTACTTTAGTACTGGAACTATTAATACTGTGTTACTTTAGTACTAGTACTATTAATACTGCATTACGTTGGCAGCACAACTATTACAACTGAGTTACTTTAGTACTGCGTTATTTTGGTACTGAAACTTTTAATACTGCGTTACTGTGGTACTGGTACTATTATTACTGCATTACTTTGGTATTGGCACTATTAATACTGTGTTACTTAAGTACTAGAACTATTAATACTGGGTTACTTTTGTACTGGAACTCTTAATACTGTGTTACTTCAGTACTAAACCATTAATACTGCATTACTTTAGTACGAGAACTATTAACACTGTGCTACTTTAGTACTGAAACTTTTAATACTGACTTACTTTGGTATTGGAACTATTATTACTGTGTTACTTTATTACTGTAACTATTCATACTGCGTTACTTTGGCACTACAACTATTAATACGGCATTACTTTAGTACTGGAACTATTCATACTGCGTTACTTTGGTACTAGAACTATTAATACGACATTACTTTAGTACTGGAACTATTAACAGCGCGTTAAATGTGAACTGAAACTACTAATACTGCATAACGTTAGTACTGGAACTATCAATACTGTGTAACTTTTGTGCTGAAACTATTGATACTGTGGTACTTTTGTACTAGGAAGTTCCTAGTCAGACGTATTAACCAAAATTGATTGTTAAGTTGGAAAGTCGGAAACTGCTTTCAAAGACGGCCGCTCTGAGTGTAAACAATAATAGAATCTTCACACTTATATGTATGTGTAGATTTAATGCTATGTATAAATATATATATATATATACATATAATATATTCATACGCGCACGTGTATATGTTCACTCCTGGGACAGATGCAAATCATTAGTACGTCTGCGCGTGTCATTCAAACAGTAAACAAGACGTCCACTCACCTCTTGAAGTGGCTTAGCAGAGCGCCGACCAGCTCGCCGATGCGGCTCTCGTGGGCGGGCACCAGGCCCTGCAGGCACACCACCAGGTCTCTGCTGTCCTTGGTGTGGAACACCACCAGCTGGTCCTTCCCCGGTGAAACGCTCAGGCCCGTCACCTGGGACGCACACGTTTATACGGCATGAAAACACGGCGTCCACCTGTTACGTAACCTGCTGCGCTTGTGGACGAACAAGAGCATCAAATACAGGTAAAAGCCAGTAAATTAGATTTTGAAAAACTTGATTTATTTCAGTAATTGCATTCAAAAGGTGTAACTTGTACATTATATTTATTCATTGCACACAGACTGATGCATTCAAATGTTTATTTCATTGAATTTTGATGATTTGAAGTGGCAACAAATGAAAATCCAAAATTCCGTGTGTCACAAAATTAGAATATTACTTAAGGCTAATACAAAAAAGGGATTTTTAGAAATGTTGGCCAACTGAAAAGTATGAAAATGAAAAATATGAGCATGTACAATACTCAATACTTGGTTGGAGCTCCTTTTGCCTCAATTACTGCGTTAATGCGGCGTGGCATGGAGTCGATGAGTTTCTGGCACTGCTCAGGTGTTATGAGAGCCCAGGTTGCTCTGATAGTGGCCTTCAACTCTTCTGCGTTTTTGGGTCTGGCATTCTGCATCTTCCTTTTTACAATACCCCACAGATTTTCTATGGGGCTAAGGTCAGGGGAGTTGGCGGGCCAATTTAGAACAGAAATACCATGGTCCGTAAACCAGGCACGGGTAGATTTTGCGCTGTGTGCAGGTGTCAAGTCCTGTTGGAACTTGAAATCTCCATCTCCATAGAGCAGGTCAGCAGCAGGAAGCATGAAGTGCTCTAAAACTTGCTGGTAGACGGCTGCGTTGACCCTGGATCTCAGGAAACAGAGTGGACCGACACCAGCAGATGACATGGCACCCCAAACCATCACCCAACCATGCAAATTTTGCATTTCCTTTGGAAATCGAGGTCCCAGAGTCTGGAGGAAGACAGGAGAGGCACAGGATCCACGTTGCCTGAAGTCTAGTGTAAAGTTTCCACCATCAGTGATGGTTTGGGGTGCCATGTCATCTGCTGGTGTCGGTCCACTCTGTTTCCTGAGATCCAGGGTCAACGCAGCCGTCTACCAGCAAGTTTTAGAGCACTTCATGCTTCCTGCTGCTGACCTGCTCTATGGAGATGGAGATTTCAAGTTCCAACAGGACTTGGCGCCTGCACACAGCGCAAAATCTAACCGTGCCTGGTTTACGGACGATGGTATTTCTGTTCTAAATTGGCCCGCCAACTCCCCTGACCTTAGCCCCATAGAAAATCTGTGGGGTATTGTGAAAAGGAAGATGCAGAATGCCAGACCCAAAAACGCAGAAGAGTTGAAGGCCACTATCAGAGCAACCTGGGCTCTCATAACACCTGAGCAGTGCCAGAAACTCATCGACTCCATGCCACGCCGCATTAACGCAGTAATTGAGGCAAAAGGAGCTCCAACCAAGTATTGAGTATTTGTACATGCTCATATTTTTCATTTTCATACTTTTCAGTTGGCCAACATTTCTAAAAATCCATTTTTTTGTATTAGCCTTAAGTAATATTCTAATTTTGTGACACACGGAATTTTGGATTTTCATTTGTTGCCACTTCAAATCATCAAAATTAAATGATATAAACATTTGAATGCATCAGTCTGTGTGCAATGAATAAATATAATGTACAAGTTACACCTTTTGAATGCAATTACTGAAATAAATCAAGTTTTTCAAAATATTCTAATTTACTGGCTTTTACCTGTATACATACTGTAGTACAGGCACATACTGCTGACACAGCACATTACACTTGCATTAACATTGCTAATGACACCTTCTCATTAGTTTCTAAGTCTGATCTACTAAATCACTCTCAGCCCCACGATCAATCAATGAGTCACTCGTCTGTCCCGCCATCTGTCTCATTGTTTCTCCACACTGGTGTGAGGGGGAGGGGCACACAACCACACTTCCGGTTTCATCTCTTTAGGGATAGAACATGCGCGCGTGGAGCCTCCATTTACTTTCATTGCTTCTTGAACGGGGTTCGTATATGGAAAAGATCGTAAAGTGAAGCAAATTTCTCCATGAGAAAGAATGTAAATATGAATAATTGGTTCCAGCCCGGACAAAAGTCCATATTTGAGTGAAGGTCTGTACACAATATAAAGTGCTATACTACTGTATATCAAACAAACATAACAAGGAGGTGATGGATCAACTATCTAGTTAATAACAAGACAAAACAACAAAGACAAGGTGAACTGTCCTGTATGCGCTGCTCTGCCAACACGCCCACCCACAGAAGTCCCGTTGGTGCCCTCACAAACGATCAGAAATCACAAAAATACTTAACTTCAACCACAATATTGCCACAATAATAAACATATAAAAAAGTAATATCCATTTGCACATTGGCAAAGGAGGGCCTGACGAGAAAGGAGCAGACACAGGGAGAGAAGGCAGGGATCGGGGGGAGGGGCCGTGTGTGTGTGTGTGTGTGAACGAGCATTAGCTCTTCTCCTCCGCTGTGAAATAAGCCTGCTTTGGCATATTTTTCCAGACAACTCCGTTCTCACCACAATTAAAACTTGCAGTAGTACAAAACCTGCTGAGTCAATTCTTCTATACTTGTGAGCGCCATTAATGTTTTCCTCGCAAATAGTTTTTTGTTTTTTTTATCAACATCAGAATCTAACAAATCAGATTTGACTATGAGAATCCTTAGTAGAAGCTCATCTTAAACATAACAAGACTGAGGCGTTATACGGAAACTGCAGGTGCAACTCACTATTACTATACGAAAACCCTAGTTTCACTGACTCACTATTACGCAAGTTTAACTGACTCACTATTAAATCAAAAAGGACCCTGGTTTCACTGACTTACTATTACTCCACACAGACTCAGGTTTCACAGACTCACTATTACTATACAAAGACCCTAGTTTCAGTGACTCACAAAAGACCCTGCTTTCACTGACTACTTTTATTTACTACTCAACTCAGACTCAAGTTTTACAGACGTAGTATTATACAAAGACCCTCATTTCACTGACTCACTATTACTCACCAAAGACCCTAGTTCTACTGACTCACCATTACTGAAGTTTGACAGACTCACTATTACTCAACAAATACCCTAGTTTCACAGACTTGTTATTACTCGACACAAACTCACTATTACTCAACAACGACCGTCGTTTCACTGACTTGCTGTTTATTACTCAACAAAAAACACAAGTTTCACAGACTTATTATTACTCAACAAAGACTCAAGTTTCACAGACTCATTATTATTACTCAACAAAGACCCTTGTTTCACTGCCTATTCATTACTCAACACAGACTCAAGTATTACAGACTCAGTATTATACAAAGACCCTAATTTCACTGACTCACTATTACTCACCAAAGACCCTAGTTTTACTGACTCACCATTACTGAAGTTTGACGGACTCACTATTACTCAACAAATACCCTAGTTTCACAAACTTGCTATTACTCAACACAAACTCACTATTACTCAACAACGACCCTTGCTGTTTATTACTCAACACAGATTCAAGTACTCTATCACTCAAGACCCTTGTTTCACTGCCTATTCATTACTTAACACAGACTCAAGTTTCACAGACTCGATATTACTCAAGACCATAGCTTCACTTACTTGCTATTATTCGACACAAACTTATTATTACTCAACAAAGACCCTAGCTTCACTGACTTGTCTTTACTCGACACAGACTCAAGTTTCACAGACTCACTATTCCAAAGACGCTAGTTTCACTGACTTACTATTACTCAAGTTTCACATACTCTATAATACTCAAAGACCTTAGTTTCACTGATTTGCTATGTATTACTTAATACAAACTGACGTTACACAGACTCACTATTACTATACAAAGACCCTACTTTCGCAGACTCACTATTACTATACAAAGACCCTACTTTCGCAGACTCACTATTACTATACAAAGACCCTACTTTCAAAGACTCGCTATTACTTAAGACCCTAGTTTCATTGACTTGCTACTACTCGACACAGACTCGAGTTTCACAGACTCACTATTACTATACAAAGACCCTAGTTTCACGGACTCAGTATTACTCAACAAAGACCCTAGTTTCACTGACTTGTTATTCATTACTCAACACAGACTCAAGTTTCACAGACTCACTATTACTCAAAGACCCTAGTTTCACTGACTTGCTACTACTCGACACAGTCTCGAGTTTCACAGACTCACTATTAGTATACGAATAACCTAGTTTTCGCTGAAACCTGAGTCCTACTACAGTGGGTCGTACGAAAAATATGTATACATTACATATACATACATACACACATATATATGTATGTATATATATATATATATATTTAAATATATATATACATACATGCACATATATACATACATATACATATATACATACATACATACATACATATATATACATATACATATATACATACATGCATACATATATATACATACATATATATACACACATACATACATATACATATATATACATACATGTGTATGTATATATATATATATAAATATACATACATATATATACACACACACACACACATACATATATATATACATACATATCTATATATGTATATATACATACATATATATACATATATATGTATATATACATACATATATATATATTAGGGCTGCAGCTAACGATTATTTTTCTATTTTTTCGATTAATCGGTTAATCTATAGATTATTTTTTCGATTAATCTATAGATTATTTTTCCTTTTACCGATTATTTTTTTAATTTAAAATGAAGAGGAAAAAATAAATGTAGGCCAGTTTTTTCAAAAGGCATGGCTTTTATTTACAAAAAAAAAAGTATGGCCACTCAGTCAACATTGACGACAAAATATTCTGTAACAATGTAAACATTTAAAACTTTTAACATTTAACAAAATTAAAAGTAGCTTATTTGCTTTTTAATGTGCAAATATAAAAGTAAACATCCAGTGCAAATCTTAATATTCTGCAATAGTATAAGCATTTCAAAATTAAAAGTATTGCTTATTTTGCTTTAAAATGTGCAAAAATAAAGATAAACATCCAATACAAAAAAGTACAAAATGGAAATATTCTGTAACAGTGTAAACATTTCAACAAAAGTAAAAGTATTGCTTATTTGCTAAAATGTGCAAAAATAAAGCTAAACATCCAATACAAAAAAAGTGTACAGTGTAAACATTTCAACAAAAGTAAAAGTATTGCTTATTTTGCTTAATAACACAACAATGATAGTATGATTAAAGTGAAAGTTAATTGTTGGTTTGTACATAGTATATGTAACTGTTAATGTTGTAAAAGGTATTTGCACAACTAATTAACGTTAGCGTTTGTGACACGTCTTTGTGCCGTGGGGTTCTTTCAGGACCGACAGACTGAACGCCAGACGGCTTTGTCAGGTTTACAATCTTTTAATTTTACACAAAGTCTTTTCTCTTCCAACTCTTTTCTCTTTCTTTCCTCGCTTTTCGGCTCCTCTTCCTCGCTCGCTCGTCGTCCCCTGTCTCTGTCTCTCCTCCTCTCTCGCTCCACGTCAGCTTCACTCTGGCTCCTTCCTGTCTCTCTTCCCTCTCTCTCTGCTGCTCCCCTTTTCTTCAGCGAGAGGAGATTGGATGATCGTGCCCAGGTGCGCGGATCGCGCACCTGGGCACGATTGCGGCGTCGCTGCCGGCGCGCCCCACCTCGCCGCTCGCTCGCCGGCCCCGCCTCTCCACAGCGTTAAAGAGGAGCGAGTCTTTGTAAACACTGAACAGGCACGCCAAACGCGCCTCTCAGAGCGAAACGGTGCTTTAGTTTATGAATTCACAACGCAGATACAAATGACACATTCATGTTTTTGTGTAATGATGACAATGTATACGCACGCGGACGATTGACTAGTTGATAGTGATGGCAAGAACGCTGTCGGTTTTCTTTTCAAATTTTCCTTCATAGCCGTTGTGCTGCTATGATAGGCCATTTCCGCTCGACACAGTGTGCATACAACATTATTAGGCCGTTTATTGAAATACTCCCACACTTTTGACGACTTTTGGCGTGCTTTTTCCCCTCGCTCGCATCGTCTGCTTTGCGCTCCGCCATGACAGTAGTGTGACGTAAATATACGACGCGCCGACGCACAAAAACGGCGTCGACATATTTACGTAACCGATGACGTCGACTATGTCGACGCGTCGTTTCAGCCTTAATATATATATATATATACACATACATACATATATATACATACATATATATATATATATATATATACATACATATATATACATACATATACATACATACATACACACACATATACATACATACATATATATACATATATATACATACATATATACATACATACATTATATCCATACAAATATACATACATATATATATACATACATACATATATACATACGCATACATACATATATATACATACATATATATACATACGCATACATACATATATATACATACATATATATACATACATACATAAGTACATACATACATACGTACATATATATAGCATACATAAATATATATATAACATACATATATATACATACATATATATATAGCATATATATATATATATATATATATATATATATATATATATATATAACACATATATATATACATATATATACATACACATACAGTGGGGCAAAAAAGTATTTTGTCAGCCACTAATTGTGCAAGTTCTCCCACTTAAAATGATGACAGAGGTCTGTAGTTTTCATCATAGGTACACTTCAACTGTGAGAGACAAAATGTGAAAAAAAAATCCAGGAATTCACATTGTAGGATTTTTAAATAATTTATTTGTAAATTTTGGTGGAAAATAAGTATTTGGTCAAGAACAAAAATTCAACTCAATACTTTGTAATATAACCTTGGTTGGCAATAACAGAGGTCAAACGATTACTATAGGTCTTTACCAGGTTTGCACACACAGTAGCTGGTATTTTGGCCCATTCCTCCATGCAGATCTTCTCGAGAGCAGTGATGTTTTGGGGCTGTCGCCGAGCAACACGGACTTTCAACTCCCTCCACAGATTTTCTATGGGGTTGAGGTCTGGAGACTGTCTAGGCCACTCCAGGACTTTCAAATGCTTCTTACGGAGCCACTCCTTCGTTGCCCGGGCGGTGTGTTTGGGATCATTGTCATGCTGGAAGACCCAGCCACGTTTCATCTTCAAAGCTCTCACTGATGGAAGGAGGTTTTGGCTCAAAATCTCACGATACATGGCCCCATTCATCCTTTCCTTAACACGGATCAGTCGGCCTGTCCCTTTAGCAGAAAAACATCCCCAAAGCATGATGTTTCCACCCCCATGCTTCACAGTAGGTTTGGTGTGCAACTCAGTATTCTTCTTCCTCCAAACACGACGAGTTGAGTTTATACCAAAAAGTTCTATTTTGGTTTCATCTGACCACATGACATTCTCCCAATCCTCTGCTGTACCATCCATGTGCTCTCTGGCAAACTTCAGACGGGCCTGGACATGCACTGGCTTAAGCAGGGGGACACGTCTGGCACTGCAGGATTTGATTCCCTGTCGGCGTAGTGTGTTACTGATGGTAACCTTTGTTACTTTGGTCCCAGCTCTCTGCAGGTCATTCACCAGGTCCCCCCGTGTGGTTCTGGGATTTTTGCTCACTGTTCTCATGATCATTTTGACCCCACGGGATGAGATCTTGCGTGGAGCCCCAGATCGAGGGAGATTATCAGCGGTCTTGTATGTCTTCCATTTTCTGATAATTGCTCCCACAGTTGATTTTTTCATACCAAGCTGCTTGCCTATTGTAGATTCACTCTTCACAGTCTGGTGCAGGTCTACAATTATTTTCCTGGTGTCCTTCGACAGCTCTTTGGTCTTGGCCATAGTGGAGTTTGGAGTCTGACTGTTTGAGGCTGTGGACAAGTGTCTTATACAGATAACGAGTTCAAACAGGTTTATTAATTAATACAGGTAACGAGTGGAGGACAGAAGAGCTTCTTAAAGAAGAAGTTACAGGTCTGTGAGAGCCAGAGACCTTGCTTGTTTGAAGTGACCAAATACTTATTTTCCACCGTAATTTACAAATAAATTCTGTAAAATTCCTACAATGTGAATTCCTGGATTGTTTTTCACATTCTGTCTCTCACAGTTGAAGTGTACCTATGATGAAAATTACAGACCTCTGTCATCATTTTAAGTGGGAGAACTTGCACAATTGGTGGCTGACTAAATACTTTTTTGCCCCACTGTATATATATATACATACACATATATATATATATATATATATATATACATATATATACATACATACATACACATATATATATACACACACACACACACACACACACATATATATACACACACACACACATATATATACAGGTAAAAGCCAGTAAATTAGAATATTTTGAAAAACTTGATTTATTTCAGTAATTGCATTCAAAAGGTGTAACTTGTACATTATATTTATTCATTGCACACAGACTGATGCATTCAAATGTTTATTTCATTTAATTTTGATGATTTGAAGTGGCAACAAATGAAAATCCAAAATTCCGTGTGTCACAAAATTAGAATATTACTTAAGGCTAATACAAAAAAGGGATTTTTAGAAATGTTGGCCAACTGAAAAGTATGAAAATGAAAAATATGAGCATGTACAATACTCAATACTTGGTTGGAGCTCCTTTTGCCTCAATTACTGCGTTAATGCGGCGTGGCATGGAGTCGATGAGTTTCTGGCACTGCTCAGGTGTTATGAGAGCCCAGGTTGCTCTGATAGTGGCCTTCAACTCTTCTGCGTTTTTGGGTCTGGCATTCTGCATCTTCCTTTTCACAATACCCCACAGATTTTCTATGGGGCTAAGGTCAGGGGAGTTGGCGGGCCAATTTTGAACAGAAATACCATGGTCCGTAAACCAGGCACGGGTAGATTTTGCGCTGTGTGCAGGCGCCAAGTCCTGTTGGAACTTGAAATCTCCATCTCCATAGAGCAGGTCAGCAGCAGGAAGCATGAAGTGCTCTAAAACTTGCTGGTAGACGGCTGCGTTGACCCTGGATCTCAGGAAACAGAGTGGACCGTCACCAGCAGATGACATGGCACCCCAAACCATTACTGATGGTGGAAACTTTACACTAGACTTCAGGCAACGTGGATCCTGTGCCTCTCCTGTCTTCCTCCAGACTCTGGGACCTCGATTTCCAAAGGAAATGCAAAATTTGCATGGTTGGGTGATGGTTTGGGGTGCCATGTCATCTGCTGGTGTCGGTCCACTCTGTTTCCTGAGATCCAGGGTCAACGCAGCCGTCTACCAGCAAGTTTTAGAGCACTTCATGCTTCCTGCTGCTGACCTGCTCTATGGAGATGGAGATTTCAAGTTCCAACAGGACTTGGCGCCTGCACACAGCGCAAAATCTACCCGTGCCTGGTTTACGGACCATGGTATTTCTGTTCTAAATTGGCCCGCCAACTCCCCTGACCTTAGCCCCATAGAAAATCTGTGGGGTATTGTGAAAAGGAAGATGCAGAATGCCAGACCCAAAAACGCAGAAGAGTTGAAGGCCACTATCAGAGCAACCTGGGCTCTCATAACACCTGAGCAGTGCCAGAAACTCATCGACTCCATGCCACGCCGCATTAACGCAGTAATTGAGGCAAAAGGAGCTCCAACCAAGTATTGAGTATTGTACATGCTCATATTTTTCATTTTCATACTTTTCAGTTGGCCAACATTTCTAAAAATCCCTTTTTTGTATTAGCCTTAAGTAATATTCTAATTTTGTGACACACGGAATTTTGGATTTTCATTTGTTGCTACTTCAAATCATCAAAATTAAATGAAATAAACATTTGAATGCATCAGTCTGTGTGCAATGAATAAATATAATGTACAAGTTACACCTTTTGAATGCAATTACTGAAATAAATCAAGTTTTTCAAAATATTCTAATTTACTGGCTTTTACCTGTACACACACACACACACACACACACACACACACACACACACACACACACACACACACACACACATATATATACATACACACACACACACATTTATATATATACATACATACACACACACACACACACACACACACACACACCCAATATATATATATATATATATATATATAGAAGGTAGTGAGTGTATTTCCATGAGGACCTGATGTGATCAGCAAGTACCTCAGGTGATGGAACACACTCCCTAAATAAGATCAGTGACAACAAATGCTCCACAACTGTTTGAACAACCGTCTGTGTCGCCAAACAAACATGGCAGCCAGCAGCAGGAAGAGGATGAACGGCAGGATGAGAGCACAAGGAGACCAACACTCGCAGGGAACCAGAAGGAGAGGCGCGCCGCTCGCCGCCAGACATGAGCTGATCCGCTTGGTAACCATGACGACGCCGTCTCCCGGGAAGTTGGCATGACAACGCCGAGACGAGAGAGTGCAGGTGGAGTGGAGCGAGGGTGAACTGGGGGAGGTTGGAGGGTGGTAGGAAGAAGTCGCTGATGCAGAGATGATGAAGATGATGATGTCATTGACTTTTAGCAACGCTAATTGCCTTCCTTCTCAAACTGACGACTCGCCACTCTGCCTGAGGCCTACCTAATGTTGTGGCTGTGGCTCGTCACATGTGTCGCGTGAACAGGTGAGCGTCTCATCCATCGCTAAATCCACAACGCCTGCTGCTTCTCTCTCTCCCACGCCATCTGTTGCGTCCAGATGAAACCACGGCGCCATTTCCTTCCCGCCAGGCCAAGCCGTGAAGAGATGGCCGGGTCATTAACGAGGCAATCAAAACGCCTTTGTTGTTACTGAGTCACAGGTACTTGGTTAACTCGTTCACTGACTCACCCGCCAGCAACATTAAAAATCATGTCAGAAATGATGGGCTCACGATTAAACTCACGATTACTCCAGAAATAATCATTTTTCACAGACTCACTATTAATTACTCAACAAAGACCCGAGTTTTACAGACTTGCTATTACTCAACAAAGACCATGGTTTCACTGACTTACTATTACTCAAGTTTTACGGACTCACTACTGCTCAACAAAGACCCGAGTTTCAGTGACTCACTATTACTCAAGTTTCAAAGACTCACTATTGTTATACAAAAACTCTTGTTTCACTGACCTACTATTACTCAACAAAGACTCAAGTTTCACAGACACACTATGACTGTAAAAAAGACCCTAGTTTCACTGACTCACTATTACTATACAAAAACTCTAGTTTCATTGACCTATCACTCAACAAAGACTCAAGTTTCACAGACTCACCATTACTCAAGTTTTACAGACTCACCATTACTCAACAATGACCCTGGTTTCTGTGACTCACTATTATTCAAGTCTCACTATTAATATACAAAAACTCTAGTTTCATTGACCTATCACTCAACAAAGACTCACGTTTCAGACTATTACTGTACAAAGACCCTAGTTTCATAGACTTACTATTATTCAAGTTTCACTGACTCACTATTGTTGTACAAAAACCCTGGTTTTACTGACCTATTACTCAACAAAGACTTAAGTTTCAGAGACTCACTATTAGTTTACAAAGACCCTAGTTCCGCTGACTTACCATTACTCAAGTTTTGCTGACTCACTATTACACGACAAAAAAAAGTAGTTTTACTGACTCGCCATTACTCGACACAGACTCAAGTTGCACAGACTCACTATTACTAAACAAAGACCCTAGTTTCACTGACTTCCTACTACAATACAAAAACCCTAGTTTCACTGACTCACTATTACTCAAGTTTTGCTGACTGAACCTTACTTAACTAAGACCCTAGTTCCACTGACTTGCTATTACTCGATAAGTTGCACAGATTCACGTTAACTATTCAAACACCTTGGTTTCACTGACTTGCTATTACAATACAAAACCCTAGTTTTACTGACTCACTATTACTATACAAAGACCTGAGTTCCACTGACTTACTATTACTCAACAAGTTTCACAGACTCACTATTACTATATAAAGACACTGGTTTCACTGACTTGCTACGACAATACAAAAACCCTAGTTTCACTCACTCACTATTACTCAAGTTTCGCTGACTCAACCTTACTTAACTAAAAACCTAGTTCCACTGACTTGCTATTACTCAAAAGGTTGCACAGACTCACTTTAACTATACAAAAACCTTGGTTTCACTGACTTGCTATTACAATACAAAACCCTAGTTTTACTGACTCACTATTACTCAGGTTTTGCTGACTCGACCTTACTTAACTAAGAGCCTAGTTCCACTGACTTACTATTACTCGACCAGTTTCACAGACTCACTTTTACTATACAAAGACCCTAGTTTCACTGGCTTGCTATTACAATTCAAAAACCCTAGTTTCACTGACTCACTATTACTCAAGTTTTGCTGACTGAACCTTACTTAACTAAGACCCTAGTTCCACTGACTTGCTATTACTCGATAAGTTGCACAGATTCACTTTAACTATACAAACCCCTTGATTTCACTGACTTGCTATTACAATACAAAACCTGAGTTTTACTGACTCACTATTACTCAGGTTTTGCTGACCCAACCTTACTTAACTAAGACCATAGTTCCACGGACTTACTATTACTCGACCAGTTTCACAGACTCACTTTTACTATACAAAGACCCTAGTTTCACTGGCTTGCTATTACATTTCAAAAACCCTAGTTTCACTGACTCGTTATTAGTCGACACTGACTCAAGTTTCACAAACTCACTATTACTATACAAAGACCCGAGTTCCACTGACTTACTTTTACTCAACAAGTTTCACAGACTCACTATTACTATATAAAGACCCTGGTTTCACTGACTAGCTATTACAATACAAAAACCCTGGTTTCACTGACTCACTTGTACTCAGAACGTCTTAATGTTGTACTATTGTTTGGATAGTTATTTGTAGCTAGTTTTTCGAGAGGTTTACTTGTTACTTTTGCTTTCACTGACTTGCTATTACAATACAAAACCCGAGTTTTACTGACTCACTATTACTCCGGTTTTGCTGACCCAACCTTACTTAACTAAGGCCCTAGTTCCACGGACTTACTATTACTCGACCAGTTTCACAGACTCACTTTTACTATACAAAGACCCTAGTTTCACTGGCTTGCTATTACATTTCTAAAACCCTAGTTTCACTGACTCGTTATTACTCGACACTGACTCAAGTTTCACAGACTCACTATTACTATACAAAGACCCGAGTTCCACTGACTTACTATTACTCAACACGTTTCACACTCATTATTACTATATAAAGACGCTGGTTTCACTGACTAGTTATTACAATACAAAAACCCTGGTTTCACTGACTCACTTGTACTCAGAACGTCTTAATGTTGTACTATTGTTTGGATAGTTATTTGTAGCTAGTTTTTCGAGAGGTTTACTTGTTACTTTTGCTTTCACTGACTTGCTATTACAATACAAAAACCCTAGTTTCACTCACTCACTATTACTCAAGTTTTGCTGACTCACTATTACTCGACAGAGAAACCACTTTCACTGACTCGCTATTACTCGACACTAACTCAAGTTTTACAGACTCAATACTCCTATACAAAGACCCGAGTTCGACTGACTTACGATTACTCAACAAGTTTCACAGACTCACTATTGCTATATAAAGACCCTGGTTTCACTGACTTGCTGTTATAATACAAAAACCTTAGTTTCACTGACTTACTAACACTCTACTCAAGTTTCGCTGACTCAACCTTACTTAACTAAGACCCTAGTTCCACTGACTTGCTATTACTCAACACGTTTCACAGACTCATTTTTACTATACAAAGACCCTGGTTTCACTGACTCACTTGTACTCTACAACGTCTTAATGTTGTACTATTGTTTGGATAGTTATTTGTAGCTAGTTTTTCGAGAGGTTTACTTGTTACTTTTGCTTTCACTGACTTGCTATTACGATACAAAACCCGAGTTTTACTGACTCACTATTACTCAGGTTTTGCTGACCCAACCTTACTTAACTAAGACCCTAGTTCCACGGACTTACTATTACTCGACCAGTTTCACAGACTCACTTTTACTATACAAAGACCCTAGTTTCACTGGCTTGCTACTACATTTCAAAAACCCTAGTTTCACTGACTCGTTATTACTCGACACTGACTCAAGTTTCACAGACTCACTATTACTATACAAAGACCCGAGTTCCACTGACTTACTATTACTCAACAAGTTTCACAGACTCACTATTACTATATAAAGACCCTGGTTTCACTGACTTGCTATTACAATACAAAAACCCTTGTATCACTGACTCACTATTACTCGACAGGGAAACTAGTTTCACTGACTCGCTAATACTCGACACTGACTCAAAGTTCACAGACTCACTATTACTATACAAAGACCGGAATTCCACTGACTTACTATTACTCAACAAGTTTGACAGACTCACTATTACCATATAAAGACCCTGGTTTCACTGACTTGCTATTACAATACAAAAACCCTAGTTTCACTCACTCACTATTACTCAAGTTTTGCTGACTCACTATTACTCGACAGAGAAACTACTTTCACTGACTCGCTATTACTCGACACTGACTCAAGTTTTACAGACTCACTACTCCTATACAAAGACCCGAGTTCGACTGACTTACGATTACTCAACACGTTTCACAGACTCACTATTGCTATATAAAGACCCTGGTTTCACTGACTTGCTGTTATAATACAAAAACCTTAGTTTCACTGACTTACTAACACTCTACTCAAGTTTCGCTGACTCAACCTTACTTAACTAAGACCCTAGTTCCACTGACTTGCTATTACTCAACACGTTTCACAGACTCATTTTTACTATACAAAGACCCTGGTTTCACTGACTCACTTGTACTCGACACAACATCTTAATGTTGTACTATTGTTTGGATAGTTATTTGTAGCTAGTTTTTCGAGAGGTTTACTTGTTACTTTTGCACAATATGGTATTCAACCCTTGCACTGTTTAATCTCAATCTGCTATTTTCATTGTTACTCGTGCACTTTGTCGCCTGAGTGAATCGAGTACTTGATTCAGTGAGCGACGCACAAGAACTTGAGGGGTCTCGACATACTTGCCAACCTTGAGACCTCCGATTTCGGGAGGTGGGGGGTGTGGCGGGGCGTGGTTAAGAGGGGAGGAGTATATTGACAGCTAGAATTCACCAAGTCAAGTATCTCATACACACACACACACATATACATATATATATATATACATACATACATACATACATACATACATACATACATACATATATATATATATATATATATATATATATATACATACATATATATATACATACATACATATATACATACATACATACATATATATATATATATATATATATATATATATATATATATATATATATATATATATATATATCCTGAAAATATGCAAACAAAACTGTGTTTAGATAATTGATACTTCAAACTTGCATAAATAAATCTTAAGGAATATAACATAACTTGGCTTCTGAGAGCTTCAAAATGTAATGAATAAAATGCTAAAGTTGTTGATCATAATATTTTATTAGAGCGTATCAAAACACGTATTGGTATGTCAGACTTAGCTTTGTCGTGGTTTAACTCTTATCTTACTGACAGGATGCAATGCGTCTCCCATAATAATGTGACCTCGGACTATGTTAAGGTAACGTGCGGAGTTCCTCAGGGTTCGGTTCTTGGCCCTGCACTCTTTAGTATTTACATGCTGCCGCTAGGCGACATCATACGCAAATACGGTGTTAGCTTTCATTGTTATGCTGATGACACCCAACTCTACATGCCCCTAAAGCTGACCAACACGCCGGATTGTAGTCAGCTGGAGGCGTGTCTTAATGAAATTAAACAATGGATGTCCGCTAACTTCTTGCAACTCAACGCCAAGAAAACGGAAATGCTGATTATCGGTCCTGCTAAACACCGACATTTATTTAATAATACCACCTTAACATTTGACAACCAAACAATTACACAAGGCGAATCAGTAAAGAATCTGGGTATTATCTTCGACCCAACTCTCTCCTTTGAATCACACAGTAAGAGTGTTACTAAAACGGCCTTCTTCCATCTCCGTAATATCGCTAAAATTCGTTCTATTTTATCCACTAGCGACGCTGAGATCATTATTCATGCGTTCGTTACGTCTCGTCTCGACTACTGTAACGTATTATTTTCGGGTCTCCCTATGTCTAGCATTAAAAAATTACAGTTGGTACAAAATGCGGCTGCTAGACTTTTGACAAGAACAAGAAAGTTTGATCATATTACGCCTATACTGGCTCACCTGCACTGGCTTCCTGTGCACTTAAGATGTGACTTTAAGGTTTTACTACTTACGTATAAAATACTACACGGTCTAGCTCCAGCCTATCTTGTCGATTGCATTGTACCATATGTCCCGGCAAGAAATCTGCGTTCAAAGAACTCCGGCTTATTAGTGATTCCCAGAGCCCAAAAAAAGTCTGCGGGCTATAGAGCGTTTTCTATTCGGGCTCCAGTACTATGGAATGCCCTCCCGGTAACAATTAGAGATGCTACCTCAGTAGAAGCATTTAAGTCCCATCTTAAAACTCATTTGTATACTCTAGCCTTTAAATAGCCCCCCTGTTAGACCAGTTGATCTGCCGTTTCTTTTCTTTTCTCCTCTGCTCCCCTTTTCCTTGAGGGGGGGGGGGGGGGGGGGGGGCACAGGTCCGGTGGCCATGGATGAAGTGCTGGCTGTCCAGAGTCGGGACCCGGGGTGGACCGCTCGCCTGTGCATCGGCTGGGAACATCTCTACGCTGCTGACCCGTCTCCGCTCGGGATGGTGTCCTGCTGGCCCCACTATGGACTGGACTCTTACTATTATGTTGGATCCACTATGGACTGGACTCTCACAATATTATGTCAGACCCACTCGACATCCATTGCTTTCGGTCTCCCTAGAGGGGGGGGTTACCCACATATGCGGTCCTCTCCAAGGTTTCTCATAGTCATTCACATCGACGTCCCACTGGGGTGAGTTTTTCCTTGCCCGTATGTGGGCTTTGTACCGAGGATGTCGTTGTGGCTTGTGCAGCCCTTTGAGACACTTGTGATTTAGGGCTATATAAATAAACATTGATTGATTGATTGATAAACAAGCAATTATATTAATAATTAAATGTGGTCATTTTAAATGAATTATGATCATTTAAAATTAATTATTTCAAATATGTTTATTTTAATGTATAATTCTATGGCTGTATGTAATAAGGAGTCAGAAAAAATTACAAATAAAAATACAATTAATTTTGATGTATTTAGCAAAATATAGTAAACATTTATTTATTTTTTAAATTAATAAATATATTTATTTTTAGGTAAGATAAACATAATTATACCATTTATCCCGAGTCTGGGTGATTTAGTTCTTGTCACCCTGTTGTCCTCCTGTCTTGAAAAAAGGCTGTCCTCACTCAGGTCCGCATGGAGCTGGAGGGGGCGTGGCCTCCAGCTCCGGCTGAAAATCGGGAGATTTTCGGGAGAATATTTGTCCCGGGAGGTTTTCGGGTGAGGCGCTGAATTTCGGGAGTCTCCCGGAAAATTCGGGAGGGTTGGCAAGTATCAAATCAAATCAAATCAAATCAACTTTATTTATAGAGCACATTTAAAATTTACCACAGGGGTAGCCAAAGTGCTGTACAATGAGCAGGTTAAAAGATAAAACGAGTACCGAGCAAACACAACACAACACAAACAGAACACGATAAAAAATAAATAATTAAAATAGAATTAATAAAAACATAAAAACATAAAAACAGGATCACAGCAGGTGTATTATGGGGCGCCATTGCAGGATGGATATCACTCAGTGTTAAAAGCCATGGAATAAAAGTATGTTTTTAAGAGAGATTTAAAAACAGGAAGAGAGGAGGCTTGTCTAACACTCAGGGGTAGGTCGTTCCAGAGCTTGGGAGCAGCAACGGCGAAAGCTCTGTCACCTCTAAGCTTCAGCCTTGTGTCAGGGACCGTCAACAGCAGCTGATCGGCTGATCTTAAGGATCGGGTGGGGCAGTAAGGCTGAAGGAGGTCGGAGAGATAGGTTGGCGCAAGGTTGTTTAGACATTTAAAAACAAATAAAAGGAGTTTAAAATGTATTCGGTAACGCACAGGGAGCCAGTGAAGGGACGCTAAAATAGGGGTGATGTGCTCACGTCTGCGGGTCTGTGTTAGCAGACGAGCAGCAGAGTTCTGCACGAGCTGCAGGCGGGCGAGGGAGGCCTGGCTAATGCCAACATACAGGGCTTTACAATAATCAAGACGAGTCGAGATAAAAGCGTGGATTAATTTCTCAAGATCATGTCTTGATAGAAGCGGTTTCACTTTCGCGATTTGGCGTAATTGATAAAAGCTTTTTTGAACGACGCTGCTGATTTGTTTTTCGAATTTAAAATCTGAGTCAAACTTTACCCCCAGGTTTGTGACAGAGTCGCTGAGATACGGGGTCAGAGTGCCAAGGTCAACGTTGGGGGAGGGAGAGCGACTTGGACCGAACAACATAACTTCTGTTTTATCTTCATTTAGGCTCAGGAAGTTAGCTGAAAGCCAGACTTTGATGTCGTGCAGGCAGTCAATAAGACGTTGAACCGTGTTATTTTGTGCCATGGGAAAATAAATCTGGCAATCATCGGCATAAAAATGAAATGCAATACTGTACTTCCTAAAAATAGAACCAAGGGGGAGAAGGTAAAGCGCAAATAAAATTGGGGCAAGGATTGAGCCCTGGGGGACCCCATGTGGTAAAGGAGCTGCGGACGACATAAAACTGTCTACTTTTACACAAAAACTCCTGTCGGTTAGGTACGACCGGAACCAGTTGAGGGCGGCGCCCTTAATGCCCACACAGTTCTCAAGACGAGTGATTAAGGTGGCGTGGTCGACGGTGTCGAACGCAGCAGACAGATCTAAAAGCACCAGGACAACATATTTACCAGAATCAGTGGACAAGTATGGGTCTCGAGGCCCCGCCTCCTTATGCAGGTCACTTTTTATCACATTGCAATGATGTCCACGACCGGACTAGTTTTCAAGGTCCTGGCATAGGAAAGTAAAAAAAGAAAGACCTACGTTGTAGAGGGGGATGCTCTTCATGGGTTTGTACTGCTTCAGGGGGTCCATCTTGTACAGGTGGCGGTCTGTGATGAGCACGGCTCTGTCCTCCGCCTTGTGGAAGCGATTGATCTGGAAACACAATCCGGCTCATGACTAACAAAGTCACGGTGGCAAAGCGGAGGCCGACACCCACCTTGCGCACGTGGCACGCGAAGAGGACCCTCATGAACTTGTCTTTACGCTGCAGCTCGCTGGAGACCAGCGTGAAGGAAGAGACGCTGCCGGGACTATCTCGCTTCTGCACGACCACAAAGACGCGGTCAACAGACAGCGCACATTCTTTGACAGTTAGCGAGCATGCGTGTCACAAACTGAATTTTTAAACACAAGAATTATGCTCAAAATGTTTCATTCGAAGGAATTGTCAGCATGACTTGATGTCAAAATTCAGACCCAAAAATGTAGTTCCATGAATTTAGTGTGGGAATAAAACGCCTTTGTAATTAAAAACACACATTGACCTCCATAAGCTCTCTGTGTTACAATAAACTTGGCATAGAATTGAGTGAGATTGATAACCGTCCAAAATGATCTGAAGGAAGGAAAAAGTGTCAATTAAGTAGTAAATAAAATATTAAAGCTGCAAGCAGCGTTGTTCGGGCCCGCGTATTTGGCAGGTGCTAGTCCTAAGTGTCCCAAGACTTTTGTCTAGTGTACCTACCTTGTCTGCATTGTGTGGGCACGTTGGTGCTTCCTGCTTTTAAGCAGCCATCTTAAAAAAACAGCATTGCAGCAGCATCAGCGCAGTGGGTCTTTGAAGGGTCATAAAATCAAAACCGGAGCAGTTAATTAAAAAGCGCTTCTGTTGTTGTAATCACAAGGGTTCAGTGTCTCTCCTGTGTTAGTTTGAAGGCGAAACGACAAACGCGCTCAGAGGAGTTCGTTTTTGAAGGAAGGTGACTGGTTTTTACCAAAAATTTGTTTTGAAGGGGGAATAGCAAACTTCCTGTTGATTTTAGCTGGGGATAGTCAATTTATGAAATGTAGGTCTAAGTGAGACCTACGGAGAGGTGTTTGTTTCATGTCTCTCCGACCTTCCCAGTGGGAGTTACAGGCAGTTTTGTAATGTTTTTCTTCCGAGTAGCAGTTTTTTATCAGTTTTATTCAAAAATTGCTGTAGAGGGCAATTTTTAAATTTGGGGTTAGTTTTCTTTATTAGATCGCAATTTTTGCCAGTCCTGATGTGTGCGTTGAGTTCGGTGAGTTTTGAAGCGTGTTAAGGGGGTCAAATTACAGCTCAAAGAAGCAAAAGTGACTGTTTTTAGTACTTTTTTGTCTTGAAGGGGGAATTGCCAACTTCCTGTTGATTTTAGCCCGAGGATGTACAATTATGAGAACTAGGTCTAAGTCAGACCTACATAGAGGATTTAGTTTCATGTTTTTCCGACCTTCCTAGTGGGAGTTACAGGCAGTCTAGTTTTCTTTCTTCCTAGGGGGCGCTAGAGCGCAATTTTGAGTTTTGAGGTTTGGTTTTTTGATAAAAAGTTTTGCCGTATATTACTGATGTGTGTGTAAAATTTGGTGAGTTTTGAAGCATGTTAAGGGGGTCAAAGTAGTGCGCAAAGCTGCGGAAGAATAATAATAAGAAAGAATAAAACGAACGAATAACAATAGGTCCTTATGTCCCATTGCATAAGGACTCCCTGTGGGAGTCCTTTTGCAATGGGCCATGGCGGGCCCTAATAATAAAACCTTAGAAAAACAATAGGTCCTTATGTCCCATTGCATAAGGACTCCCTGTGGGAGTCCTTTTGCAATGGGCCATTGCGGGCCCTAACAATGTTGATTATTTTACTCACCAGGTAGTTTCCTTCCCAGGCTCGCTGCAGGCCCAGGTCCACCCTCTGGCCCTTGAGGGCCTCTAGACAGGCTACCTTTGCCCTCACCTGCAGGGCCTCCTCTGCAGTCAGCCCTTTGATCAGCGTCCACGCCCACCACCTGCGGCAAGACAACGAGAAGATCAACCTTCTCCCCCGAGAGAAGCAGCGAGACCATTCCAGCGGAGGGCCAAAGTTCTCGCTGCGCTCCTCCAAAGCACAGCGCCGCCGGGATGAAAGGCGGCGGCGGCGAGTCTTTGAGAGGCCGGGGGAGGAGGAAAGAGGAAAAGGAAAACGAAGGCCCGGTGTGAGCGCAGGAAAGCGACTGAAGTGGAGGAGAAGCAAGACTCGAGGCCTCCTCAGTCTCCTGTGGTTCAAGTCTGGCTTGCTGCTTTAGAAAAACAACTTTTCACTCTCACAAAGAGTCAAAGATGGCGGACAAACAACTAGAATTCGGACGGCGTGGCGAAGTTGGTAGAGTGGCCGTGCCAGCAATCGGAGGGTTGCTGGATACTGGGGTTCAATCCCCACCTTCTACCATCCTAGTTACGTCCGTTGTGTCCTTGGGCAAGACACTTCACCCTTGCTCCTGATGGGTGCTGGTTAGCGTCTTGCATGGCAGCTCCCGCCATCAGTGTGTGAATGTGTGTGTTAGAGATGCGCGGTTTGCGGACACAACCGCGGATTCGGCGGATTATCCGCGGATCGGGCGGATGAAATTTAAATAAATAAGATTTTATCCGCGCCGCGGGTCGGGTCGGGCGGATTAATGAGATATTTTTTTTTTTTTTTTTTTTTTTTTGCGGGTGGCAGTTAAACCAATTCGGAAATATACAGGTAAAAGCCAGTAAATTAGAATATTTTGAAAAACTTGATTTATTTCAGTAATTGCATTCAAAAGGTGTAACTTGTACATTATATTTATTCATTGCACACAGACTGATGCATTCAAATGTTTATTTCATTTAATTTTGATGATTTGAAGTGGCAACAAATGAAAATCCAAAATTCCGTGTGTCACAAAATTAGAATATTACTTAAGGCTAATACAAAAAAGGGATTTTTAGAAATGTTGGCCAACTGAAAAGTATGAAAATGAAAAATATGAGCATGTACAATACTCAATACTTGGTTGGAGCTCCTTTTGCCTCAATTACTGCGTTAATGCGGCGTGGCATGGAGTCGATGAGTTTCTGGCACTGCTCAGGTGTTATGAGAGCCCAGGTTGCTCTGATAGTGGCCTTCAACTCTTCTGCGTTTTTGGGTCTGGCATTCTGCATCTTCCTTTTCACAATACCCCACAGATTTTCTATGGGGCTAAGGTCAGGGGAGTTGGCGGGCCAATTTAGAACAGAAATACCATGGTCCGTAAACCAGGCACGGGTAGATTTTGCGCTGTGTGCAGGCGCCAAGTCCTGTTGGAACTTGAAATCTCCATCTCCATAGAGCAGGTCAGCAGCAGGAAGCATGAAGTGCTCTAAAACTTGCTGGTAGACGGCTGCGTTGACCCTGGATCTCAGGAAACAGAGTGGACCGACACCAGCAGATGACATGGCACCCCAAACCATCACTGATGGTGGAAACTTTACACTAGACTTCAGGCAACGTGGATCCTGTGCCTCTCCTGTCTTCCTCCAGACTCTGGGACCTCGATTTCCAAAGGAAATGCAAAATTTGCATGGTTAGGTGATGGTTTGGGGTGCCATGTCATCTGCTGGTGTCGGTCCACTCTGTTTCCTGAGATCCAGGGTCAACGCAGCCGTCTACCAGCAAGTTTTAGAGCACTTCATGCTTCCTGCTGCTGACCTGCTCTATGGAGATGGAGATTTCAAGTTCCAACAGGACTTGGCGCCTGCACACAGCGCAAAATCTACCCGTGCCTGGTTTACGGTCCATGGTATTTCTGTTCTAAATTGGCCCGCCAACTCCCCTGACCTTAGCCCCATAGAAAATCTGTGGGGTATTGTGAAAAGGAAGATGCAGAATGCCAGACCCAAAAACGCAGAAGAGTTGAAGGCCACTATCAGAGCAACCTGGGCTCTCATAACACCTGAGCAGTGCCAGAAACTCATCGACTCCATGCCACGCCGCATTAACGCAGTAATTGAGGCAAAAGGAGCTCCAACCAAGTATTGAGTATTGTACATGCTCATATTTTTCATTTTCATACTTTTCAGTTGGCCAACATTTCTAAAAATCCCTTTTTTGTATTAGCCTTAAGTAATATTCTAATTTTGTGACACACGGAATTTTAGATTTTCATTTGTTGCCATTTCAAATCATCAAAATTAAATGAAATAAACATTTGAATGCATCAGTCTGTGTGCAATGAATAAATATAATGTACAAGTTACACCTTTTGAATGCAATTACTGAAATAAATCAAGTTTTTCAAAATATTCTAATTTACTGGCTTTTACCTGTATATACATAGTTAAATGTTGTTAGCCACATACGAAAAACGAGCAGCACTCTTTGAAACAGGCAATTATTTATCAGCAGGCACCTGCAGCAGCCACATCAGAAGAAGAAAAGAAAAAATGGCAACACCGGCAGCAAACGTGGTACGCGACAAACTAAAAAAGGGAATACTAAAGACCAGGGGAAAAAAAGGCCAGAAAAGTTCAGCGTGGACTCGTTTTTATGAGGTTGTAAATCAGGATGACAGCAATGCTGGCTACGTGAGTTGCAAGAGCTGCGACGCTGTGTACGTCTACGACAGTCATAAAACCGGGACATCGAACATGGTGCATGGTGCGAACAAAGGACTTCTTTCATTTAAGGTTTGTGATAAACCATCAAACTCATTCGTTAAAAGGACTCTATAGTAATATAAAGCAAATTTTTCTGGACATTATCATGCAAGAAAAGTTTATTTTTGGGACCGCGATCACCGCGTAATGATTTTTAAAGGTTGCATTACATTATTAACTGTCCCATGTGATCAGCCAGTGCGATTGGAAGTCCATGCTCAATTATTGCCTCCGTAAATAAAACTTCGGCATTTATCACATCCAAAGAATCTGTTTGGGCGACGAAAAACGTTGAAAGTTTTCCACTTGTATCGCTAGCAACGGCATTAGACTTGTGTTTTTTTGTCCCAACGTGGTCTTTTACATCGCTAATTCCTCCGTGTCCGATCGAAAAATCTTGTCTGCACAAGGTGCAATTCGCGTAGTTTTCACCCTTTTTTTTTTTTGAATTAATGAAAAACCGTATTTTATATCACTGCACCCGTAACCCGGAATAGGTTGATGAAAACCGTACGAATTACGGGAAAACCGGAGTAGTTGGCAGGTGCCTCACTAATGCCTTGCATCGTCTATATTAGATATAACGGGCGGGTGCGGGCGGATGGCGGGCGGATGCAGTTCTATTCAAACGTTACGTCGGGTGGATGGCGGATGGTTGACGACTTTCTGATGCGGTTGCGGATGAAATATTTGCCTATCCGCGCATCTCTAGTGTGTGTGAATGGGTGAATGTGGAAGTAGTGTCAAAGCGCTTTGAGTACCTTGAAGGTAGAAAAGCGCTATACAAGTATAACCCATTTATCATTTAATTCGGTCAACACAATAACCACTTAACAGGAATGTCCCCGTGCGACACTAATTTTTGGTCTTGGTGAGCCTCGGTCCATACGGGACGGGTCGCATTGGAAAACGCATATAGTTCTGTTTAAAACTATTAACACTGTCATTGATGCTCCCAAATCTGCTGGTTTTGATGCTTCTTTTGAATTCTGTGAAAATTGTCTCCATTTTTTCACTGACAAAATTGTGTCAACTAGAGCCAGTCTATCTCAGCCTTCATATGACCCTTCTGTTCCCCTGCATTTCTCTTCTGTTTTCCATCAGTTTGAGCCGGTGTCCTTTTCTTTTTTAAGTGACACAGTTAGTCATATGAAGCCCTCTGGTTCTCCTGCAGATGCCCTCCCACCTCGCCTGTTTAAGGAGGTACTTGCTACTATTGGATCAAGTGTCCTTAACATTATCAATAGTAGCCTCTCTTCTGGAATAGTTCCAGTAGAGTTTAAACATGCAGTGGTACGACCTCTACTTAAAAAACCCAGCCTCGACCCCTCTCTCCTTTCTAACTTCAGACCTATCTCTAATCTTCCATACATTTCCAAAATATTAGAGAAGGTTGTCTACAGTCAGTTGTTGCCCTTCTTAGAGGATAATGGTATCACTGAGCTGTTCCAGTCCGGTTTTAAAGCCCTCCACAGCACAGAGTCAGCGCTTCTAAAAGTTTTTAACGATATCCTCCTGTCCACTGATTCTGGTAAATATGTTGTCCTGGTGCTTTTAGATCTGTCTGCTGCGTTCGACACCGTCGACCACGCCACCTTAATCACTCGTCTTGAGAACTGTGTGGGCATTAAGGGCGCCGCCCTCAACTGGTTCCGGTCGTACCTAACCGACAGGAGTTTTTGTGTAAAAGTAGACAGTTTTATGTCGTCCACAGCTCCTTTACCACATGGGGTCCCCCAGGGCTCAATCCTTGCCCCAATTTTATTTGCGCTTTACCTTCTCCCCCTTGGTTCTATTTTTAGGAAGTACAGTATTGCATTTCATTTTTATGCCGATGATTGCCAGATTTATTTTCCCATGGCACAAAATAACACGGTTCAACGTCTTATTGACTGCCTGCACGACATCAAAGTCTGGCTTTCAGCTAACTTCCTGAGCCTAAATGAAGATAAAACAGAAGTTATGTTGTTCGGTCCAAGTCGCTCTCCCTTCCCCAACGTTGACCTCGGCACTCTGACCCCGTATCTCAGCGACTCTGTCACAAACCTGGGGGTAAAGTTTGACTCAGATTTTAAATTCGAAAAACAAATCAGCAGCGTCGTTCAAAAAAGCTTTTATCAATTACGCCAAATAGCGAAAGTGAAACCGCTTCTATCAAGACATGATCTTGAGAAATTAATCCACGCTTTTATCTCGACTCGTCTTGATTATTGTAATGCCCTGTATGTTGGCATTAGCCAGGCCTCCCTCGCCCGCCTGCAGCTCGTGCAGAACTCTGCTGCTCGTCTGCTAACACAGACCCGCAGACGTGAGCACATCACCCCTATTTTAGCGTCCCTTCACTGGCTCCCTGTGCGTTACCGAATACATTTTAAACTCCTTTTATTTGTTTTTAAATGTCTAAACAACCTCGCGCCAACCTATCTCTCCGACCTCCTTCAGCCTTACTGCCCCACCCGATCCTTAAGATCAGCCGATCAGCTGCTGTTGACGGTCCCTGACACAAGGCTGAAGCTTAGAGGTGACAGAGCTTTCGCCGTTGCTGCTCCCAAGCTCTGGAACGACCTACCCCTGAGTGTTAGACAAGCGTCCTCTCTTCCTGTTTTTAAATCTCTCTTAAAAACATACTTTTATTCCATGGCTTTTAACACTGAGTGATATCCATCCTGCAATGGCGCCCCATAATACACCTGCTGTGATCCTGTTTTTATGTTTTTATGTTTTTATTAATTCTATTTTAATTATTTATTTTTTATCGTGTTCTGTTTGTGTTGTGTTGTGTTTGCTCGGTACTCGTTTTATCTTTTAACCTGCTCATTGTACAGCACTTTGGCTACCCCTGTGGTAAATTTTAAATGTGCTCTATAAATAAAGTCGATTTGATTTGATTTGATATGGACTGGTGAGCCCAGACCAAAACCAGCTCCATCCACGAGTCGAGTCGCCGTCGGAGTAATCCCAGTCCCAAATGCCAGCCGCTTGCAGAGAGACTCAGACAGATTGTGTCTATTTTGTGTGGGGATGTTATAAAATAATAATGTTATAAACACACTTTCACATAAAGCACACTAGAGATGGACCGATACGTTTTTTTCAGCGATTATTAGTACCGTATTTTTCGGAGTACAAGTCGCACCGGAGTATAAGTCGCACCTGCCGAAAATGCATAATAAAAAAGGAAAAAAACATATACCGTATTTTCCGCACTATAAGGCGCACCGGATTATTAGCCGCACCTTCAATGAATGGCATATTTCATAACTTTGTCCACCTATAAGCCGCCCCGGACTATAAGCCGCGCCTACGCTGCGCTAAAGGGAATGTCAAAAAAACAGTCAGATAGGTCAGTCAAACTTTAATAATATATTAAAAACCAGCGTTCTAACAACTCTGTCCCAAAATGTACGCAAATGTGCAATCACAAACATAGTAAAATTCAAAATAGTGCAGAGCAATAGCAACATAATGTTGCTCGAACGTTAATGTCACAACACACAAAATAAACATAGCGCTCACTTTCTGAAGTTATTCTTCATTCGTAAATCCTTCGTCTTCGGTGTCCGAAGTGAAAAGTTGGGCAAATGTGAGATCCAAAATGGACGGTTCCGTCTCGTCGAAGTCATCAGAGTCAGTGTCACTGTTATCCAGCAGTTCTGTGAATCCTGCCTTCCGGAAAGCTCGGACCACAGTTGTGACCGAAATATCTGCCCAGGCATTTACGATCCACTGGCAGATGTTGGCGTCGTCTGGCGCTGTCTCCCTGTCTTAGTGAAGGTGTGTTCGCCTTCTGTCATCCATTGTTCCCACGCAGTTAGCAGTCTAGCTTCGAATGCCCTGTTGACACCAATATCTAGCGGCTGGAGGTCTTTTGTCAATCCACCCGGAATGACGGCGAGTATTGAATTAAGCGCGTAAGCTTGTCTCTTAATGTGATGTTATGAGCTAGCAAATATAACAACTACACTACCCAGCATGCAACGATAGTTACGAGCATGCGCGGTAGCCCTGAGAAGCGTTGTTGTATGCTGGGAGTTAGAATGTGGTTATGAGCACGCTGTGAGTAAACGTTGAGAACTCAGTTAACACGCCTCGTCTGCATTATTTATAATTAGACAGACAACACACTTAATAGGAGCCATTTTGGGGTCTTTACATAAACACACAAATGGAAATGAAACGTCACATATCCCAGCATGCACCGCGCGCTTCTTCTTCTTCCGGGGGCGGGTGGTTGCTTACAGTAAAAGAAGAAGCGCTGCCTGTTCTATGGGGGCGGGTGCTTACCTTGGCGGTTGCTTGCGTAGAAGAAGAAGCGCTTCTTGCTCTACCGGAAAAAAAGATGGCGGCTGTTTACCGAAGTTGCGAGAACGAAACTTTTTGAAAATGAATCTTAATATTTATCCATATATAAAGCGCACCGGGTTAAAAGCCGCACTGTCAGCTTTTGAGTAAATTTGTGGTTTTTAGGTGCGGCTAATGGTGCGGAAAATACGGTACAAGTCGCACTGGAGCCCGGCCAAACTATGAAAAGAACTGCGACTTATAATCCAAAAAATACGGTAGTCAAGGAGACCGATAAGCCATATTTGGAGTTATTTAAAGATTAATATTATGTCAGTAAACATCTGCCAAGTTGTTTTTTTAACATTATTTTTTTTTAGAAAGGTGGGGGCAGTAGTGACATAATGTTTGATGTAGTGTTTAATTGATCATCAAAAAATATCAAACACCTTTATTATGTGTGTCTAAGAGGAGCATCTACATTTTATTTTAAAATATGGAACATCTCCTGGGAAAATTGGTCAAAATATGACATTTCTCTACATCACAATAACCATTTTACTCCATTTTATGGATTTAAAACATTGTAAGGTTTCTGAAATATTGTCAACATTTAAATAAGAACAATTGTGGGCTCCTTCACGTAGATTATAATTGAGACATTTTTCAAGATGACTGACATCATTTCTTCCTGGATGTTACAGAAAGTATGAGAATGTGTGAGCTGCTGCCTGATCTTCTTTACTTTCATAATCATCTCATATTTAAGGTTTAAGTCCCAATGATAGTCACACACACACACACACACATTAGGTGTGGTGAAATTATCCTCTGCAGTTGACCCATCCCCATGTTCACCCCCTGGGAGGTGAGGGGAGCAGTGAGCAGCAGCGGTGGCCGCGCTCGGGAATCATTTTGGTGATTTAACACCCAATTCCAACCCTTGATGCTGAGTGCCAAGCAGGGAGGCAATGGGTCCCATTTTTATAGTCTTTGGTATGACTCGGCTGGGGTTTGAACTCACGATCTTCCAGTCTCATGGCGGACACTCTAACCACAAGGCCACTGTTTGTGTAAATATTTGTCAAGATATTTACACAAAGTTTAGATTTTTGGCAGAGATATCTTTTCTGTCGTCTTCACGTCCGTCAATCTCTGTCGCATTATTTGATTGATCATGAAACTCGTGGCGCTCCTTTAATGAGTGTGGCGGGTGGAGGCTTGTCGAGCAACTCCATCGCAGCGGTGGCCAAAACAAACAAAACGGGACCGGAAAGACGCCAGGGAAGAAGGACAAAAACCGGATTTCCCGGTAAAAATGGAAATGTTTGTACTGTAGGCGACCGGCCCTGCAAAGATAAAGGGGGCGTGGCCCCGTGAGTGCTGTGGAGAAGAATTGTGAGATATCAAAACCTATTTGGTATTAATTATTGCCAACGAGAGTATTTTTCATTTTAAATGAAATAAATAAATAAAAAAACGGGCCGCAGCAAAAAGAGAACTTTTCTCATGTAGGACAAAAGGGCTTGAGCATAGTTTATTATATCTACTTCAGTAATTATTGACTTTTTAATACTAAATACTGGCATTATAAGTGTATATCATGTATCTGCTGATGTATTTCTGTTGCCAATACCGATAAAAAAAAAGACTGATACGTCAAAATGCCAAATATCGGCGCTGAAAATCGGTTGATCTGTAAAACAAACAATTTCCACTCCCACGTTTGAAGTATTACAACTCGAAAATGATCCGTCAACAGTATACTTATGAAAGGTTAAATAAAAAATGTCTATAATTAATCATGAGTTAACTTGTGACAATGTGATTAACCCTGCTTAAATATTTAAATCCATCGACAAAGATATTTCTCTGGATGAAAGTCGTTCCAGCATGTGAATTCAGTTCAAGTCCACAAGATGTCCAGGGGCGTACGTCATGGTGGTGTACAGCAGGCTTGTGCAAAAAAAAAAAAAACTTGATATGAGGAATTTGATTTAAGTCGCCTCCACCTCGCAGGATGTTGAATTACAGGAAGTGGAATTCAATGACACTCTATCGCAAAGTAAGAACAAGAATTAGTTTTTGGCTCAAATTCTACAAATACTTAAATAATAAAATCATTAAAACAAACATTTTGGAATAACTAAAGCATTCCTATTTTTCCATGATTTCAAAGTCATAATAATTCAAGTTAAAGTACCATTGATCAGAGGTGGGACCAAGTAATTGTTTTGCAAGTCACAAGTAAGTCTCAAGTCTTTGCCCTCAAGTCCGAGTCAAGTCCCGAGTCAAGACAGGCAAGCCCCGAGTCAAGTCCAAAGTCAAGACTGGAAAGTCTCAAGTCAAGTCCTAAGTCCTGCATTTTGAGTTTCGAGTCCTTTCAAGTCCTTTTAACCACAGACTAATATATTAACACAGATTGTGTATGCTTTTCAAACGCTGTATTTATTTATTAAAACAAGTGCATTTTAAATTGCAGGAAAGAAAATTGTGCTGACATTGCACTTTATAATAGCACTATTAACCAGTCATTTGAAACATTAACTCATTCCTTTACAGAACAAACACATTGAAAAATAAAGTGCAAATGTACTTATTTGTACAAAAGTGTTAACATTGAAAAAACATGACATATACGTGAACATAACAAAAAAGTTGTACTTTTTATATGTCAGGGCCCTATGCTGCATTGCATTTGCAAAAGACCAAAGTAGCCAAGAGTCTGTCAGTCATTTGTGCACGATGGGGGCGTAGTATGATGCCACCATGGCTGAAAACTCGCTCCACTGGAGCACTGGAGGCAGGCACTGCCAAGACTCTCATGGCCACTCGGAACAGTGAAGGAAGAGTCTTCATGTTCAATGCCCAGAACAAAAGGGGGGAGAGAGGTTTTTTGGGTTGGTGCACTACTTGTAAGTGTATCTTGTGTTTTTTATGTTGATTTAATTAAAAAATAAATAAATAAAAAAATAAAAATATTTCTTGTGCGGCCCGATACCAATCGATCCACGGACCAGTACCGGGCCGCGGCCCGGTGGTTGGGGACCACTGAGGTAAACAACCAACAGTATGTCAGAAAGCTAGCTAAAACGGTACACATATTCATAATATAGTATACATTTTAACTGACCTTTATTTTACTATTTTTGTCTTTTTTTAGGTGGCTAAAATACGCGGTGCTGCTGACCGCCGTCTAACGTTACGTGTGATATATTGACTAACGTAACCCTGCTTAAAAAAATCACTGAACAAAAAGTATGAATAAGGTAGTGAACTGCAACAGATTCCCGTGTTTGCAATAACGTTATAACGTTAGCAGTGAGTTTACAGCCTCACTGATTTAACTACACAGCAAATAAAAGTCACGTTACTTAGCCAATAAACGTTATCTTACATTCAAAACTTACCGTTCTTTGTGCAACTTCAAATGCCGGACGAAGTTGGAAGTTGTTGCCTCTCCATCAGTAATTTTCGAACCGCATGTGTTGCATACTGCAAACCGTTTTGTGTTGACCACCTCGTAATTTTTATACCCAAACAAAATTATTTTAGGTATCATTTTTTGTTCACTGGCGTGTGGTTTGGACATGTCTTCTTCGTTGGTTGTCCTGCAATTTGATTGGATGAATGCTGTGTGATGAAAACAAAGTAGATCTAATTTGATTGGCTGTTGTACTGAGAGCACACCAGCTGACACACGCAACGCTGATAGACAAGTACACAATGAAAAATACGGAGCGCTCCCGAATAACTTTTTCATCTTTGGGTTTTGGGGAAAGTAGCAAGTCATGTCAAGTCATGTCAATTGAAAAGGCTCAAGTCCAAGTGAAGTCACAAGTCATTGATGTTAAAGTCTAAGTCGAGTTGCAAGTCTTTTTACATTTTGTCAAGTCGAGTCTAAAGTCATCAAATTCATGACTCGAGTCTGACTCGAGTCCAAGTCATGTGACTCGAGTCCACACCTCTGCCATTGATAGTCACACACACACTAGGTGTGGTGAAATTATCCTCTGCATTTGACCCATCCCCTTGTTCCACCCCCTGGGAGGTGAGGGGAGTAGTGAGCAGCAGCGGTGGCCACGCTCGGGAATCATTTTGGCGATTTAACCCCCAATTCCAACCCTTGATGCTGAGTGCCAAGCAGGGAGGTAATGGGTCACATTTTTATAATCTTTGGTATGACTTGGGCGGACACTCTAACCACAAGGCCACAGAGCAGGTTATGTATATAATATCATTAGATGATAAAAACATGAAATATAATCTGTACATGAGGTAATATTTCCATCAAATTTGTAAATGTGACGTTCATGGAATTGAACTGGAGTGTGCGAGACATTTCAAGAAAATGTGCGCACCTGTTGTAGATGCTCCTGAGCGCCTCCTCGAACCTGCGCAGGACCTTGGGGGGCGTGGGCCACTTGACGCGCTTGCCGTGGTCCTTCATGGAGCGCACGTTCCGGAAGCGGCGGTTGACCTCGCGGATGTACGACTTGACCTTGTAGTGCCGGTAGGCCCGCAGGATGACCAGGGCCGCCCGCATGCGCCGGTACCGGATCCTGGCGATGGTGCCCCTCCACACCTGGGCACCGACAAAAAACACCAGATCTCAAACACATAGCTTCACACTCACACGGCAACTTATAATAACCCCCCAATTTTCGTTTTTTCTCTCTGGGCAAAAGCAAGTCGCACTCGCTCCCCTTTTTGTGTCTGCCCTGCCTGCCTCTGCCTTGTTCTTTCTTTAGTTTATTTCGAACATGAACACACTTACATCATAATACATCACACAATTTCATATCATTAGGGCCCGCAATGGCCCATTGCATAAGGACTCCCACAGGGAGTCCTTATGCAATGGGACATAAGGACCTATTGTTATTCTAAGGTTTTATTATTATTTCTTTCTTTCTTCTTCCGCCGCCTCTTCGAGCACTAATTTGACCCACTTAACCTGCTTCAAAACTCACCATATTTGACCCACCCATCAGGACCTGCGAAAATTGCCTTTTAATAAAAAAAACAAACCCCAAAACTCAAAATTGCGCTCTAGCGCCCCCTAGGAAGAAGAAAAAACTACGCTGCCTGTAACTCCCACTAGGAAGGTCGGAGAGACATGAAACAAAAACCTTTATGTAGGTCTGATTTAGATCTACATTTCACAATTGTATATCCTCGGGCTAAAATCAACAGGAAGTTGGCAATTCCCCCTTCAAGACAAAAAAGTACTAAAAACAGTCACTTTTGCCTCTTTGAGCTGTAATTTGACCCCCTTAACATGCTTCAAAACTCACCAAACTGAACGCACACATCAGGACTGGCAAAAACTGTGATCTAATAAAAAAACCTAACCCCAAATTCAAAAATTGCGCTCTCGAGCAATTTTTGAATAAAACGGAGAAAAAACTACTCCTCGGAAGAAAGAAATGACACAACTGCCTGTAACTCACACTGGGAAGGTCGGAGAGACATGAAACAAAAACCTCAATGTAGGTCTCACTTAGACCTACATTTCATAAATTGACAAGCCCCAGCAAAAATCTACTGGAAGTTTGCTATTCCCCCTTCTAAACAACATTTTTGTAAAAACCGGTCACCTTTCTTCAAACATTATCTCCTCTGAGCGTGTTTGTCGTTTCGGCTTCAAACTAACACAGGAGAGTGATTGAACCCTTCTGATTAAAAGTTATTGAAAGAGTTTTAATAACTGCTCCGGTTTTGATTTTATGACCCTTCAAAGAACCGCTGCGCTAATGCTGCTGCACTGCTGTTTTTTTAAGATGGCTGCTTAAAAGCAGGAAGCACCAGCATGGCCAAACTATGCAGACAAGGTAGGTACACTACACAAAAGTCTTGGGACACTTCACAATAAAAGTATACAAAAGTATTGGGACACTTAGGACTAGCACCTGCCAAATACGCGGGCCCGTTCAACGCTGCTTGCAGCTTTAATTTCATTTGACATCATGCCCGAAAAGGAGTAGGAAGAAGCAAAGCTTATTTAATCCTACCCCTTTCCCACTTCAAAGCGTTTACAAATATATAGAATCATTTACTGACCTTTTTATATAATAAAACAACATCTATGAATTAGTATACAACAGTTTTGTAATATGTCATTAATTAATTAATTCAGTCATTATTAACATACTGAGATGAAGAATATCTTATTTTCAATAAGGTTGAAAGTATTTCTCATAATTCTTCTTCTTTGTACTCTGTAAGCACTATTATTTTCTTCTGGATCATATCAGTACAATTTTTAACTTCTTTACTTAATCCATTCCATAATTTAATTCCACATACTGATATGCTAAAAGTTATAAGTGTTGTATGTGCATATAAATGTTTTCAATTATTTTTTCCTCTAAGGTTATATTTCTCCTCTTTAGTTGAGAAGAATTGTTGTACATTCTTTGGTAGCAGGTTATAGTTTGCTTTGTACATCATTTTAGCTGTTTGCAATTTTACCAAATCACCGAACTTTAATATTTCTGACTTAATAAATAAAGGGTTTGTGTGTTCTCTATATCCAACATTATGTATTATTAGGGCCCGCAATGGCCCATTGCAAAAGGACTCCCGAATGGGACATAAGGACCTATTGTTATTCGTTCGTTTTATTCTTTATTATTCTTCCGCCGCCTCTTCGAGCACTAATTTGACCCCCTTAACATGCTTCAAAACTCACCGAACTTAACACACACATCAGGACTGGCTAAAACTGTGATCTAATGAAAAAACCTAACCCCAAATCTAAAAATTGTGCTCTACAGCAATTTTTTAATAAAACGCACAAATAACTGCTCCTCGGATGAAAAAAATTACAAAACTGCCTGTAACTCACACTGGGAAGATCGGAGAGACATGAAACAAAAGCCTCTATGTAGGTCTCACTTACACCTACATTTCATAAATTGACAACCCCCAGCAAAAATCAACAGGAAGTTTGCTATTCCCCCTTCAAAACAACATTTTTGTTAAAACCGGTCCCCTTCCTTCAAAATCTATCTCCTCTGAGCGCGTTTGTCGTTTCGCCTTCAAACTAACACAGGTGAGAGATAAAACCCTTGTGATTAAAAGTATAGATGGGATTTTTAATACCTGCTCCGGTTTTGATTTTATGACCCTTCAAAGACCCGCTGCACTGATGCTCCTGCGGTGCTGTTTTTTTAAGATGGCTGCTTAAAAGCAGGAAGCACCAACGTGCCCACACAATGCAGACAAGGTAGGTACACTAGACAAAAGTCTTGGGACACTTCAGACTAAAAGTAGACAAAAGTATTGGGACACTTAGGACTAGCACCTGCCAAATACGCGGGCCCGACCAACGCTGCTTGCAGCTTTAATTCTTTATTATTCTTCCGCCGCCTCTTCGAGCACTAATTTGACCCACTTAACATGCTTCAAAACTCACCATATTTGACCCACACATCAGGACCTGCGAAAATTGTCTTTTAATAAAAAAACCAAACTGCAAAAATCAAAATTGCGCTCTAGCGCCCCCTAGGAAAAAAAAACTAGACTGCCTGTAACTCCCACTAGGAAGGTCAGAAAGACATGAAACAAAATCCTCTATGTAGGTCTGACTCAGACCTAACTTTCATAATGGTACATTCTCGGGCTAAAATCAACAGGAAGTTGGCAATTCCCCCTTCAAGACAGAAAAGTACTAAAAACAGTCACTTTTGCCTCTTTGAGCTGTAATTTGACCCCCTTAACATGCTTCAAAACTCACCGAACTTAACACACACATCAGGACTGGCTAAAACTGTGCTCTAATGAAAAAACCTAACCCCAAATCTAAAAATTGTGCTCTACAGCAATTTCTTAATAAAACGCACAAATAACTGCTCCTCGGATGAAAAAAATTACAAAACTGCCTGTAACTCACACTGGGAAGATCGGAGAGACATGAAACAAAAGCCTCTATGTAGGTCTCACTTACACCTACATTTCATAAATTGACAACCCCCAGCAAAAATCAACAGGAAGTTTGCTATTCCCCCTTCAAAACAAAATTTTTGGAAAAACCGGTCACCTTTCTTCAAAATCTATCTCCTCTGAGCGCGTTTGTCGTTTCGCCTTCAAACTAACACAGGTGAGAGATAAAACCCTTGTGATTAAAAGTATAGATGGGATTTTTAATACCTGCTCCGGTTTTGATTTTATGACCCTTCAAAGACCCGCCGCGCTGATGCTGCTGCGGTGCTGTTTTTTTAAGATGGCTGCTCAAAAGCAGGAATAACCAACGTGCCCACACAATGCAGACAAGGTAGGTACACTAGACAAAAGTCTTGGGACACTTCAGACTAAAAGTAGACAAAAGTATTGGGACACTTAGGACTAGCACCTGCCAAATACGCGGGCCCGAACAACGCTGCTTGCAGCTTTAATTCTAACTGATCTTTTTTGTAACACGGTTAGCGAATGTAGCGCACATTTGTAGTTATTTCCCCATATTTCTGCACAATAACTCAGATATGGTAACACTAGCGAGCAGTAGAGAATATGTAGTGATTTTTGGCCCAGGACATATTTTGCTTTATTCATTATTGAAATGTTTTTTGCCACCTTATGTTGTATGTTTTGTATATGAGATTTCCAGTTCATTTGATCATCTATTAATACTCCCAAAAATCTAGTTTCTTTTACCCTTTCTATGTCTACTCCGTCTATTTGTATTTGTGTATGATGCTCTTTTCTACTATTACCAAATAGCATTATTTTAGTTTTACTGAGATTCAAAGATAGTCTGTTTTTGTCAAACCATCTTTTTAATTTGTTCATTTCTTCTGTTATTATTTGTATTATCTTCTGTGTGCTCTCTCCTGAACAGAAAGCAGTTGTGTCGTCCGCAAATAAAACCAACTTTAAGTCTTTCGTAACCTTGCAAATGTCGTTTATATAACTGGTTCCGGTCGTACCTAACCGACAGGAGTTTTTGTGTAAAAGTAGACAGTTTTATGTCGTCCACAGCTCCTTTACCACATGGGGTCCCCCAGGGCTCAATCCTTGCCCCAATTTTATTTGCGCTTTACCTTCTCCCCCTTGGTTCTATTTTTAGGAAGTACAGTATTGCATTTCATTTTTATGCCGATGATTGCCAGATTTATTTTCCCATGGCACAAAATAACACGGTTCAACGTCTTATTGACTGCCTGCACGACATCAAAGTCTGGCTTTCAGCTAACTTCCTGAGCCTAAATGAAGATAAAACAGAAGTTATGTTGTTCGGTCCAAGTCGCTCTCCCTCCCCCAATGTTGACCTCGGCACTCTGACCCCGTATTTCAGCGACTGTGTCACAAACCTGGGGGTAAAGTTTGACTCAGATTTTAAATTCGAAAAACAAATCAGCAGCGTCGTTCAAAAAAGCTTTTATCAATTACGCCAAATAGCGAAAGTGAAACCGCTTCTATCAAGACATGATCTTGAGAAATTAATCCACGCTTTTATCTCGACTCGTCTTGATTATTGTAATGCCCTGTATGTTGGCATTAGCCAGGCCTCCCTCGCCCGCCTGCAGCTCGTGCAGAACTCTGCTGCTCGTCTGCTAACACAGACCCGCAGACGTGAGCACATCACCCCTATTTTAGCGTCCCTTCACTGGCTCCCTGTGCGTTACCGAATACATTTTAAACTCCTTTTATTTGTTTTTAAATGTCTAAACAACCTCGCGCCAACCTATCTCTCCGACCTCCTTCAGCCTTACTGCCCCACCCGATCCTTAAGATCAGCCAATCAGCTGCTGTTGACGGTCCCTGACACAAGGCTGAAGCTTAGAGGTGACAGAGCTTTCGCCGTTGCTGCTCCCAAGCTCTGGAACGACCTACCCCTGAGTGTTAGACAAGCCTCCTCTCTTCCTGTTTTTAAATCTCTCTTAAAAACATACTTTTATTCCATGGCTTTTAACACTGAGTGATATCCATCCTGCAATGGCGCCCCATAATACACCTGCTGTGATCCTGTTTTTATGTTTTTATTAATTCTATTTTAATTATTTATTTTTTATCGTGTTCTGTTTGTGTTGTGTTGTGTTTGCTCGGTACTCGTTTTATCTTTTAACCTGCTCATTGTACAGCACTTTGGCTACCCCTGTGGTAAATTTTAAATGTGCTCTATAAATAAAGTTGATTTGATTTGATTTGATAAAGATTGAACAATCTTGGTCCCAGTATTGATCCCTGGGGTACACCACAGGATATATCTAGCCGTGTTGACATATTTTCACCCATTGTTTAACTTTCTTGTAGCCTCTTTTTTTGCACTGCTCTCCAAAATGTAAACAATTAAATTGAACAACTTGCCTCTCAACAAAACTGACAACATCTCGGCTTCAGGGGAACATGTCTGTCCTGTCGGAATGGTTGTTGCTGGACACACGACAGACTCTTGGGAGAAGAGGAGTGCCGCGTTCCTGCCGACCCTTTTAGTCTACTACTATTCGGAATCATGACAACAGGAGTAAGCATTGCCCTGATCTATCGACAAATTGGAAGATGCTGGCAGCCGTTCAAGGTACCCCGAAGCTGACACTAATGATTGGAGGATGCGGGCAGAACTCTGGACACTCAGACGTTTGTGATTTTGGATAACATCGAACCGTGTGCCATGCTGGATTAATTTGAGGGCCAGAAATAGAGTGTAAAGTTTAAACACAACTAGAGATGTCCGATAACGGCTTTTTTGCCGATATTGTCCAACTCTTAATTACCGATTCCGATATCAACCGATACCGATATATACAGTCGTGGAATTAACACATTATTATGCCTAATTTTGTTGTGATGCCCCGCTGGATGCATTAAACAATGTAACAAGGTTTTCCAAAATAAATCAACTCAAGTTATGGAAAAAAATGGCAACATGGCACTGCCATATTTATTATTGAAGTCACAAAGTGCATTATTTTTTTTAACATGCCTCAATACAGCAGCTTGGAATTTGGGACATGCTCTCCCTGAGAGAGCATGAGGAGGTTGAGGTGGGCGGGGGTATATTGTAGCGTCCCGAAAGAGTTAGTGCTGTAAGGGGTTCTGGGTATTTGTTCTGTTGTGTTTATGTTGTGTTACGGTGCGGATGTTCTCCCGAAATGTGTTTGTCATCCTTGTTTGGTGTGGGTTCACAGTGTGGTGCATATTTATAACAGTGTTAAAAGTTGTTTATACGGCCAACCTCAGTGTGACCTGTATGGCTGTTGACCAAGTATGCTTGCATTCACTTGTGTGTGTGAAAAGCCGTAGATATTATGTGATTGGGCCGGCAGGCAAAGGCCGTGCCTTTAAGGTTTATTGGTGCTCTGTACTTCTCCCTACGTCCGTGTACACAGCGGCGTTTTAAAAAGTTATAAATTTTACTTTTTGAAACCGATACCGATAATTTCTGATATTTCATTTAAAAGCATTTATCGGCAATCAACCAATCCCCAGAGATGTTGATTGGCAACACTAAATTGGCCCTAGTGTGTGAATGTTGTCTGTCTATATGTGTTGTCCCTGCAATGAGGCAGCGACTTGTCCAGGGTGTACCCCGCCTTCCGCCCGAATGCAGCTGAGATAGGCTCCAGCACCCCCCGCGACCCCAAAAGGGACAAGCGGTAGCAAATGGATGGATGGATGGATCTCTAAACACAACTACTCTAAACTTGATTGTTTCCCCTGGCTACGACGTGGCAAGGCTGTTACTTTGAGATTCCCCTCTAGGACAGTGCAGTGAAGACGAAAACAAAATCCTTCCCCGTCAACGACACCTGGAAAGATAAACTCTGTTCCTTTGCCACCGCCTGCAGAGCAACGCCAGGCCTACAGACTCAACACCCACACCATAGACCATGGCTACTAGAGGTAATGTAGTAGCCATGGTAGTCTAGTAGGAAATAATCGATTTTTTGATGCATCGCAATTTGGACATGGATGATTATAGAACCGATTAGTAAACATCAATAATCGATAATTGATTTATTTATTGTAAATAAAGTAATGCAGACAGTTCTAAAATGTAGTTGACTGCAGCGAGCCACCCCACCCAGAGATCCGACCAGCTCTTTTACAAACCCCGTTTCCGTATGAGTTGGGAAATTGTGTTAGATGTAAATATAAACGGAATACAATGATTTGCAAATCATTTTCAACCCATATTCAGTGGAATATGCTACAAAGACAACATATTTGATGTTCAAACTGATAAACATTTTTTTTTTGTTGCAAATAATCATTAACTTTAGAATTTGATGCCAGCAACACGTGACAAAGAAGTTGGGAAAGGTGGCAATAAATACTGATAAAGTTGAGGAATGCTCATCAAACACTTATTTGGAACATCCCACAGGTGAACAGGCACATTGGGAACAGGTGGGTGCCATGATTGGGTATAAAAGTAGATTCCATGAAATGCTCAGTCATTCACAAACAAGGATGGGGCGAGGGTCACCACTTTGTCAACAAATGCGTGAGCAAATTGTTGAACAGTTTAAGAAATACCTTTCTCAACCAGCTATTGCAAGGAATTTAGGGATTTCACCATCTACGGTCCGTAGTATCATCAAAGGGTTCAGAGAATCTGGAGAAATCACTGCACGTAAGCAGCTAAGCCCGTGACCTTCAATCCCTCAGGCTGTACTGTATCAACAAGCGACATCAGTGTGTAAAGGATATCACCACATGGGCTCAGGAACACTTCAGAAACCCACTGTCAGTAACTACAGTTGGTCGCTACATCTGTAAGTGCAAGTTAAAACTCTCCTATGCAAGGCGAAAACCGTTTATCAACAACACCCAGAAACGCCGTCGGCTTCGCTGGGCCTGAGCTCATCTAAGATGGACTGATACAAAGTGGAAAAGTGTTCTGTGGTCTGACGAGTCCACATTTCAAATTGTTTTTGGAAACTGTGGACGTCGTATCCTTCGGACCAAAGAGGGAAAGAACCATCCGGATTGTTATAGGCGCAAAGTTGAAAAGCCAGCATGTGTGATGGTATGGGGGTGTATTAGTGCCCAAGACATGGGTAACTTACACATCTGTGAAGGCACCATTAATGCTGAAAGTTACACACAGGTTTTGGAGCAACATATGTTGCCATCCAAGCAACGTTACCATGGACGCCCCTGCTTATTTCAGCAAGACAATGCCAAGCCACGTGTTACATCAACGTGGCTTCATAGTAAAAGAGTGTGGGTACTAGACTGGCCTGCCTGTAGTCCAGACCTGTCTCCCATTGAAAATGTGTGGCGCATTATGAAGCCTAAAATACCACAACGGAGACCCCTGGACTGTTGAACAACTTAAGCTGTACATCAAGCAAGAATGGGAAAGAATTCCACCTGAGAAGCTTCAAAAATGTGTCTCCTAAGTTCCCAAACGTTTACTGAGTGTTGTTAAAAGGAAAGGCCATGTAACACAGTGGTGAACATGCCCTTCCCCAACTACTTTGGCACGTGTTGCAGCCATAAAATTCTAAGTTAATTATTATTTGCAAAAAAAAAATAAAGTTTATGAGTTTGAACATCAAATATCTTGTCTTTGTAGTGCATTCAATTGAATATGGGTTGAAAAGGATTTGCAAATCATTGTATTCCGTTTATATTTACATCTAACACAATTTCCCAACTCGTATGGAAACGGGGTTTGTATTTTAGGGCACTTATTTTGCACACATTCTCATTAATTTACTAAAAGTGGCAATTAAATTGACTGTTTGTTAATACAAATTTGTTTTTTTTTACAGTTGCAAGTGATAAACACTTGTTTAGTGAAACAAAAAGAAATGTAAAACTGCATCAATATAAATAAATTAAAGATGCATTAATAATTAATAATCGGAGCTCCTGAATTGAAATTGAATCGTGAGGTGCCCAAAGATTACCACCTGTAATGGCTACATATGCACACATAACACCAAGCCTTTGTCGCCGATTCACCCCACGTGGTATGACGAAAAAAAGAGCAGCGACCCGAGTGGCTGGCAGCCTCAGGCCGGATGGCTGCCCCCTCCCCTCCTGTTGCAAGTCTTGTGGTTTCTTTTGTCAACATTTGTATATATGTGCTCATCAAGTTTTTTTCCTCAACCCAAGTCTGCGCCCCCTCACCCCAAAAAAGCCCAGTCTGAGGTCGACTTTTTTTTTTTTTTTTTTTTTTTTTTTTTTAAATCATCCTTCCCCAGCGTCTACCTTTTTCCCCAACTTTTACGGGGTGCCATAAGTGGCGACCCATCACCGTTCCTGTTCTGTTGGCCTGTACAATGTTTGTCTAATCTAACGGGTTAGTGCTGAAAATTAAATTTCACTCTGCTTGTGCAATGACAATAAAGAACATACCATACCAGGATATTTTCATAAAAAAAAAGAAAAAAAAAAAGAAAGAAAATACCACATGTCCATAGGAAAACAGGACGTTTGGTCACAAAAATGCAAGTGTGTCACGTAAGCAAAATCACTTCTAAAAGTTTAATTTCGCCATTAAATATCATGTTAGGGCCTTTTGACAATTATACTGTTTTAATAGAGTGTCTAATAATACAATACAACTGCTCTTACTAAATCTCTTCAATTAAGTCATAGAAAACATACTAGACATTGGATATACAGGTAAAAGCCAGTAAATTAGAATATTTTGAAAAACTTGATTTATTTCAGTAATTGCATTCAAAAGGTGTAACTTGTACATTATATTTATTCATTGCACACAGACTGATGCATTCAAATGTTTATTTCATTTAATTTTGATGATTTGAAGTGGCAACAAATGAAAATCCAAAATTCCGTGTGTCACAAAATTAGAATATTACTTAAGGCTAATACAAAAAAGGGATTTTTAGAAATGTTGGCCAACTGAAAAGTATGAAAATGAAAAATATGAGCATGTACAATACTCAATACTTGGTTGGAGCTCCTTTTGCCTCAATTACTGCGTTAATGCGGCGTGGCATGGAGTCGATGAGTTTCTGGCACTGCTCAGGTGTTATGAGAGCCCAGGTTGCTCTGATAGTGGCCTTCAACTCTTCTGCGTTTTTGGGTCTGGCATTCTGCATCTTCCTTTTCACAATACCCCACAGATTTTCTATGGGGCTAAGGTCAGGGGAGTTGGCGGGCCAATTTAGAACAGAAATACCATGGTCCGTAAACCAGGCACGGGTAGATTTTGCGCTGTGTGCAGGCGCCAAGTCCTGTTGGAACTTGAAATCTCCATCTCCATAGAGCAGGTCAGCAGCAGGAAGCATGAAGTGCTCTAAAACTTGCTGGTAGACGGCTGTGTTGACCTTGGATCTCAGGAAACAGAGTGGACCGACACCAGCAGATGACATGGCACCCCAAACCATCACTGATGGTGGAAACTTTACACTAGACTTCAGACAACGTGGATCCTGTGCCTCTCCTGTCTTCCTCCAGACTCTGGGACCTCGATTTCCAAAGGAAATGCAAAATTTGCATGGTTGGGTGATGGTTTGGGGTGCCATGTCATCTGCTGGTGTCGGTCCACTCTGTTTCCTGAGATCCAGGGTCAACGCAGCCGTCTACCAGCAAGTTTTAGAGCACTTCATGCTTCCTGCTGCTGACCTGCTCTATGGAGATGGAGCTTTCAAGTTCCAACAGGACTTGGCGCCTGCACACAGCGCAAAATCTACCCGTGCCTGGTTTACGGACCATGGTATTTCTGTTCTAAATTGGCCCGCCAACTCCCCTGACCTTAACCCCATAGAAAATCTGTGGGGTATTGTGAAAAGGAAGATGCAGAATGCCAGACCCAAAAACGCAGAAGAGTTGAAGGCCACTATCAGAGCAACCTGGGCTCTCATAACACCTGAGCAGTGCCAGAAACTCATCGACTCCATGCCACGCCGCATTAACGCAGTAATTGAGGCAAAAGGAGCTCCAACCAAGTATTGAGTATTGTACATGCTCATATTTTTCATTTTCATACTTTTCAGTTGGCCAACATTTCTAAAAATCCCTTTTTTGTATTAGCCTTAAGTAATATTCTAATTTTGTGACACACGGAATTTTGGATTTTCATTTGTTGCCACTTCAAATCATCAAAATTAAATGAAATAAACATTTGAATGCATCAGTCTGTGTGCAATGAATAAATATAATGTACAAGTTACACCTTTTGAATGCAATTACTGAAATAAATCAAGTTTTTCAAAATATTCTAATTTACTGGCTTTTACCTGTATATGTGCTCATCAAGTTTTTTTTCCTCAACCCAAGTCTGCGCCCCCTCACCCCAAAAAAGCCCAGTCTGAGGTCGACTTTTTTTTTTTTTTTTTTTTTTTTTTTAAATCATCCTTCCCCAGCGTCTACCTTTTTCCCCAACTTTTACGGGGCGCCATAAGTGGCGACCCATCACCGTTCCTGTTCTGTTGGCCTGTACAATGTTTGTCTAATCTAACGGGTTAGTGCTGAAAATTAAATTTCACTCTGCTTGTGCAATGACAATAAAGAACATACCATACCAGGATATTTTCATAAAAAAAAGAAAAAAAAGAAAGAAAATACCACATGTCCATAGGAAAACAGGACGTTTGGTCACAAAAATGCAAGTGTGTCACGTAAGCAAAATCACTTCTAAAAGTTTAATTTCGCCATTAAATATCATGTTAGGGCCTTTTGACAATTATACTGTTTTAATAGAGTGTCTAATAATACAATACAACTGCTCTTACTAAATCTCTTCAATTAAGTCATAGAAAACATACTAGACATTGGAGATATATATATACATATATATATACATATATATATATATATACATATACACATACATATGTATATTTTTATATACACACACACACACACACACACACACACACACAGTATATATATATATATATACATACATATATATGTATACATACATACATACATATATATTTTATATTTATATATTATATATATATATATTTTTTTTTCCCCCAAGATGGCGGCGCGCACAGACGCAGCGGCTTACGGCTCTCCATTTCAGTGCTCTTTCTTCCTTCTTTTCTTCATGTTTTTTTTCCTTTTGTGCACCACCTGTACTGCAAACACCCGGTACACCCGCCAGTCACTCTTGGATATCGGTAACTCGCACCAGATATCTGTTTCGAGCGACTTTCACCACGAGCACAACATCCCAGATGACATAGCGAGAGCACAGGGCTCTCCGTGGTTTGTTGTCGGGTCTGGGAGACGGCGCAGACGGAGGAGGGAGAGGAAGCAGGAGCGTGGCCGCAGGTCCGGCGTCTTGCTCAGGCTTAGGAAACAACCCCACAAGCCACCTCTACCGAGCCTGTTCCTCTCTAATGCCAGATCCCTTGTACAGAAGATGGACGACCTGGAGTTACAACTTGCTGGAAACCGCTATGTTCGGGACTGTTGTGCTATGATTATCACCGAAACCTGGCTTCACCCGGAAATACCCGATGCTAGCATGCAGCTAGCCGGACGCACTCTGCTCCGCCGGGACAGAACTAAGGACTCCGGTAAGAGCAGAGGAGGGGGGCTCTGTATCTATGTGCATGAGAACTGGTGCAACAACGGGACAATCACTGAACAGCACTGTTGCCCGGACGTGGAGTACATGTCTGTTAGATGTCGGCCTTTTTTTCTCCCGAGAGAGCTGTCTGTTGTTATCATCACGGCTGTGTATATTCCACCGGACGCCAAAGTAAACACAGCGCTCTCTCTTCTGCTGAACACCGTCAACGAACAGCAGCGGGCCCACCCCGACGGTGTTCATATCATAGCAGGGGATTTTAATAAGGTCAATCTGAAGACTGTACTCCCTAAGTTCTACCAGCACGTGAAGTGTTCTACAAGGGGAAAGAAAACCCTGGACCACGTGTATACCAACATAAAGCACGCGTACAGAGCTACACCCCTCCCCCAGCTTGGACAGTCAGACCATCTTTCCCTCCTGCTCTCTCCTACCTACACCCCCATCAGACGCCAGGCCAGGCCTATCACAAAGACTGTTATGACCTGGCCTGACGATGCACTCCCCAAACTTCAGGACTGCTTCCAACACACAGACTGGGACCTCTTCCAACAACAGGAGCTGGAGACAGCCACAGGAACGGTGCTGGACTACATAAAGTTCTGCATCGGGAATGTGACTGTGGAAAAAATCATCCGGGTTTACCCCAACAAGAAACCCTGGATGACCAGCCAGGTCCGCACACTCCTCAGGGCCCGCGACGCAGACTTCATGGTCAGGGGACAGGGCACTGTACAGTGTTGCTAGAGCCGACCTGAAGAGAGGGATTAAAAAAGCAAAGGCAGACCACAGGAGGTGCATAGAGTCCCATCTGTCCAGCAAAAACTCACGGGAGGTGTGGCGGGGCATTCATGACATCACGAAGTTCAGAGGCTGCAATATGACAACTGCGGATCAGAGTGCGACACTGGCAGAGGAGCTTAACTGTTTCTTTGCCCGTTTCGAAACCCCCCAGCGACACTCATCTGCTCCAGCCCTGCCCCCGCCCCCACCGGGCTCCGGCGCCACTCCACTCACTGTACAGGAGCACAGTGTCAGACGAGTGCTCCTGGCTGTGAACCCCAGGAAGGCTACCGGACCAGACGGAGTACCTGGAAAGGTGCTCAGGACGTGCGCCCACCAGCTCGCTCCCCCCCTCACCAGGATCTTCAACCTCTCCCTGGCTCAGGCAGTCATCCCATCCTGCCTGAAGTCATCTACAATAATCCCGGTGCCGAAAAAGTCTCCCATCACCAGCCTGAATGATTACCGACCAGTGGCCCTTACTCCGGTAATCATGAAGTGCTTCGAGCGACTTGTTCTCCAGCACATCAAGGACCATATCCCTCCAGACTTCGACCCCCACCAGTTCGCATACCGGGCGAACAGGTCCACAGAGGACGCCATCGCTGTTGCTCTCCACTCTGCTCTGAACCACCTGGAGCAGCAGCAGAGCTACGTCCGGATGCTCTCTGTGGACTATAGCTCTGCCTTCAATACAATAATCCCGGACAGACTCTGCAATAAACTGGACACTCTTGGCCTCCCCCCTCTCACAAACGCCTGGATAAGGGACTTCCTAACGGACCGACCCCAGAATGTGAGACTTGGCCCGCACCTCTCATCCTCCCGCACGCTGAGCATCGGCTCCCCACAGGGCTGTGTGCTGAGCCCCCTCCTCTACTGCCTTTACACCCATGACTGCAGTCCGGTCCACAGTGACAACCTTACCGTCAAGTTTGCCGACGATACCACAGTGGTCGGGCTCATCTCCAGGGGTGACGAGGCTGCCTACAGAGAGGAGGTCCTGAAGCTGACGGCCTGGTCTTCGGAGAACAACCTCGCTCTCAACACCAGCAAGACCAGAGAGATCATCGTCGACTTCAGGAGGAGCAGCACCGACCCTGCCCCCCTCTACATCAACGGCGAGCGTGTAGAGAGGGTCCACACCTTCAGGTACCTTGGAGTCCACATCTCTAATGACTTCTCCTGGACAGTCAACACCACATCAATCATCAAGAAGGCTCAGCAGCGGCTACACTTCCTTAGAGTCCTCGGGAAGTACAACCTGAAGCCTGACCTGCTGCTGACCTTCTACCGCTCGTCCATCGAGAGCCTGCTGACCTACTGTATTACGGTATGGTACGGCAGCTGCACTGCAGCAGACAGGGAGAGGCTGCAAAGAGTGGTCAAGACGGCTCAGAAGATCATCGGCCGCCCTCTCCCCTCTCTGACGGACATCTACACCTCCCGCTGCCTCAACAGAGCCAGTGCCATCATCAAGGACAGCACCCACCCTGGCTCTGACCTGTTCCACCTGCTGCCCTCTGGGAAGCGCTACAGGTGCATTAAAACCAAAACAAACAGGCTAAAGAACAGCTTCTTCCCCAGGGCCATAACCATCCTGAACGGACTGCCCCATTGTCCCTCATAACTGCCTTCTCTTCGGTGCAATAACCCATTCCACCAACCACCCTGTTTTTGTTTTGTTTTTTCATGTATATATTCATTTCACACCATATTCATTGCACTTCTACATTTTTTAAATTTTTATATATTTGCACATTGTTTTTCTAGCATGCACACATCGCACTGTATGGAATGGCCTCAATCTCGTTACCTTGCGTAATGACAATAAAGCTGATTCTGATTCTGATGTATATATATATATATATATACACACACATATACATAAATACACATACATATGTATATATACATACATATATTCATACACACATACTGTATACACACACACACATATATATATACATACATACATATGTATATACATACATACACACACACACACACACACACACACACACACACACACATATACATATATATATATATATATATATATATATATATATATACACACACATGTATATATATATATACATATAAATACACATATATATATACACACATAAATACACATACATACAAACATCCATCCATATATATATATATATATATATATATATATATATATATATATATATATATATATATATATATATATATATATATATATATATATATATATATATGTATGTGTGGGAAAAAAATCACAAGACTATTTCATCTCTACAGGCCTGTTTCATGAGGGGGGGTACCCTCAATCATCAGGAGATTTTAATGGGAGCATTCGCATACCATGGTTTATATAGGGCACAGAGTGGGTGGGTACAGGCTGGCCTAGGGGCGTGGTGATTGGCTCATGTGTTACCTAGGAGGTGTTTCCGTCTATGGCGGCATGTTGTTACAATTTCGCTGCGCTTGTTGAGGGATGACAGGTCTGGACGGTAAATAATAAACAGTTTCTCTTTCAAGCATAGGTTGCATCTTTTATTACCACTATTGTAAGGTGTGCTGGATGCAAGGATTTGCCATGTTATTGAATATTCAACATTATTGTCTTTGAGGTCCCAAATGTGTTTGCTGAGTTCTGTGGTATTTCGCAGGTTTTTGTTCCTGAAAGAAGCCTTGTGATTGTTCCATCTGGTTTTGAATTCTCCCTCGGTTAATCCTACATATGTGTCGGATATAGATATATATATATATATATATATATATACACACACACATAAATACACATACATACATCCAGCCATATATATATACATACATACATACATACATACATACATACATACATCTATCTATATATATATATATATATATATATATATATATATATATATATATATACATACAGTAAATATTTATATACACACACACACACACATACATAAAACACATCACTCAGTAGTATTTGAATGTAGTCCACTTTCTGTGTGGCTGTTTTGTGTTCAGTGTAAAATAAGAAGTATGACATCACCGCATGATCATGACTCGATAGTGTTGTTGTTGTGTGTGACAGTAAACAATTCCGTCCATAACACTTAATGCTGCAGGGTGTCACATCATGAATATTGCATGTGTTCATGCTCGGGTGGGGGTGAGGAAGCGTATGAATAATAAAAGTGTGGAGGAGGCGGCCTTCACCTGATGAGCTCGCTGTCATAATTGGCAAGAAGGAAGATCAGTCACGCTGCTGATGTCAAGATAAAAAAAAATGTTTTTTTCTTACCAAAAAACCCCAAATTCAACAAAGGTTTGCTCCTTCCAAAGTCAGGATGACAAACCCCTGCCTCTCCTCGTGTGACACTTTCATTTTTCACCTTCTTGGTCATTTACTACGTTCAACTTGCTGTCTTTGATTCCAAACCAGCACATATGAAGAATGCAAGTCCACTTTGATACATTTTGTAAAAACAATACAATGTTGGTAAAAACATGCAAATCTAACAAAACATTTTAGCTTTGTGTTTTAGCCGACGGACTCCGGCCCCTAGCAATCACTCCAGCAGCACTGAGGGCGGACTCAGCCAAACTACCTCTCGGTAATGATGCCATTTTTAATCCAACAAAGAAAGTGACTCAAAAAACACTCAGTAAAGTAATGTGCTAGCTTTCCAATTTTACACACACACACACACACACACACACCAACGTATGTTGGTGGACACCGGCGGTGAGGGATGCCGTCAAGCTGAAGAAGGAGTCCTATCGGGTTCTTTTGGCTCATGGGACTCCTGAGGCAGCGGACAGGTACCGACAGGCCAAGCGGTGTGCGGCTTCAGCGGTTGCGGAGGCAAAAACTCGGACATGGGAGGAGTTCGGGGAAGCCATGGAAAACGACTTCCGGACGGCTTCGAAGCGATTCTGGACCACCATCCGCCGCCTCAGGAAGGGGAAGCAGTGCACTACCAACACCGTGTATGGTGCGGATGGTGTTCTGCTGACCTCGACTGCGGAAGTGGTGGATCGGTGGAGGGAATACTTCGAAGACCTCCTCAATCCCACCTACACGTCTTCCTATGAGGAAGCAGTGCCTGGGGAATCTGTGGTGGGCTCTCCTATTTCTGGGGCTGAGGTTGCTGAGGTAGTTAAAAAGCTCCTCGGTGGCAAGGCCCCGGGGGTGGATGAGATCCGCCCGGAGTTCCTTAAGGCTCTGGATGCTGTAGGGCTGTCTTGGTTGACAAGACTCTGCAGCATCGCGTGGACATCGGGGGCAGTACCTCTGGATTGGCAGACCGGGGTGGTGGTTCCTCTCTTTAAAAAGGGGAACCGGAGGGTGTGTTCTAACTATCGTGGGATCACACTCCTCAGCCTTCCCGGTAAGGTCTATTCAGGTGTACTGGAGAGGAGGCTACGCCGGATAGTTGAACCTCGGATTCGGGAGGAACAGTGTGGTTTTCGTCCTGGTCGTGGAACTGTGGACCAGCTCTATACTCTCGGCAGGGTCCTTGAGGGTGCATGGGAGTTTGCCCAACCAGTCTACATGTGCTTTGTGGACTTGGAGAAGGCATTCGACCGTGTCCCTCAGGAAGTCCTGTGGGGAGTGCTCAGAGAGTATGGGGTTTCGGACTGTCTGATTGTGGCGGTCCGCTCCCTGTATGATCAGTGTCAGAGCTTGGTTCGCATTGCCGGCAGTAAGTCGGACGCGTTTCCGGTGAGGGTTGGACTCCGCCAAGGCTGCCCTTTGTCACCGATTCTGTTCATAACTTTTATGGACAGAATTTCTAGGCGCAGTCAAGGCGTTGAGGGGATCCGGTTTGGTGGCTGCAGGATTAGGTCTCTGCTTTTTGCAGATGATTTGGTCCTGATGGCTTCATCTGGCCAGGATCTTCAGCTCTCACTGGATCGGTTCGCAGCTGAGTGTGAAGCGACTGGGATGAGAATCAGCACCTCCAAGTCCGAGTCCATGGTTCTCGCCCGGAAAAGGGTGGAGTGCCATCTCCGGGTTGGGGAGGAGATCTTGCCCCAAGTGGAGGAGTTCAAGTACCTCGGAGTCTTGTTCACGAGTGAGGGAAGAGTGGATCGTGAGATCGACAGGCGGATCGGTGCGGCGTCTTCAGTAATGCGGACGCTGTATCGATCCGTTGTGGTGAAGAAGGAGCTGAGCCGGAAGGCAAAGCTCTCAATTTACCGGTCGATCTACGTTCCCATCCTCGCCTATGGTCATGAGCTTTGGGTTATGACCGAAAGGACAAGATCACGGGTACAAGCGGCCGAAATGAGTTTCCTCCGCCGGGTGGCGGGGCTCTCCCTTAGAGATAGGGTGAGAAGCTCTGTCATCCGGGGGGAGCTCAAAGTAAAGCCGCTGCTCCTCCACATCGAGAGGAGCCAGATGAGGTGGTTCGGGCATCTGGTCAGGATGCCACCCGAGCGCCTCCCTAAGGAGGTGTTTAGGGCATGTCCGACCGGTAGGAGGCCACGAGGAAGACCCAGGACACGTTGGGAAGACTATGTCTCCCGGCTGGCCTGGGAACGCCTCGGGATCCCCCGGGAGGAGCTGGACGAAGTGGCTGGGGAGAGGGAAGTCTGGGCTTCCCTGCTTAGGCTGCTGCCCCCGCGACCAGACCTCGGATAAGCGGAAGAAGATGGATGGATGGATGGACACACACACACACACACACCCACACCCACACCCACACCCACACACACACACACACACACACACACACACACAGTACAGGCCAAAGGTTTGGACACACCTTCTCATTCACAACACAACTGATGGTCTCAACCCCATTGATAAAGCAAGAAATTCCACTAATCAACACCTTCAAACTGAAAACCATTTCAGGTGACTACCTCTTTTAGCTCATCGAGGGAATGCCAAGAGTGCGCAAAGACGTAATCAGAGCAAAGGGGGGCTATTTTGACGAAACTAGAATATAAAACATGTTTTCAGTTATTTCACCTTTTTTTGTTAAGTACATAACTCCACATGTGTTCATTCTTAGTTTTGATGCCTTCAGGGACAATCTACAATGTAAATAGTCATGAAAATAAAGAAAACGCATTGAATGAGAAGGTGGGTCCAAAATTTGGGCCTGTACACTTATACATACGCGCGTGCGCACACACACACACACACACACGCACACGCACACGCACACGCACACACGCACACACGCACGCACACACGCACGCACGCACACACACGCACACACACACACATGTATATACTGTACACACATACATATATACACACATATATATATATATATATATATATATATATATATATATATATATATACATACATACATACACACATACATATATACACATATAAATATACATAACTACACCTATATATACATATAAATATGTTATACTACATATGTTTCCCGAATAAACTGAAAAAAATTTAAGTGCAAATGAAAATACACCTTCACCACTTTCGTCATAATTTTTGCGCTTAAGAAACTTCTCTCTGACTTGAGCTCCAGACTTCTTCTGTTTGATAATGTCCTCACTGCCACAAGTGGTGGAAAAGTGTACTACAACTGAGTACCACTGCGGCCAATACGGGCCACAACACATCATTTCTGGCTGCCCTCCAGGGGGTGCTATGGTTAATAAACACTATTAAAAGATTAAAAATGTATTTTTTTCATGGAAATTGATGCATTTTAAAGCTTCACTGTTACGGACTAAAAAAACTATGTTAATAAAATTATTCTTTGTTGTAGGTACTATCTTTCGTTGTTTTTTTCTTTAAAGGGGAACACTATCACAATTTCAGAATGGTTAAAACCATTAAAAATCAGTTCCCAGTGGCTTATCATATTTTTTTTCAAAATTTTACCCATGACGCAAGATCCCTAAAAAAAGCTTCAAAGTGCCTGATTTTAACCACCCGTCCATTTTCTTGTGACGTCACATAGTGAAGCCAACACAAACAAACATGGCGGAAAGAACAGCAAGCTATAGCGACATTAGCTCGGATTCAGACTCGGATTTCAGCGGCTTAAGCGATTCAACAGATTACGCATGTATTGAAACGGATGGTTGTAGTGTGGAGGCAGGTAGCGAAAACGAAATTGAAGAAGAAACTGAAGCTATTGAGCCATATCGGTTTGAACCGTATGCAAGCGAAACCGACGAAAACGACACGACAGCCAGCGACACGGGAGAAAGCGAGGACGAATTCGGCGATCGCCTTCTAACCAACGATTGGTATGTGTTTGTTTGGCATTAAAGGAAACTAACAACTATGAACTAGGTTTACAGCATATGAAATACATTTGGCAAAAACATGCACTTTGAGAGTGCAGACAGCCCAATTTTCATCAATTAATATATTCTGTAGACATACCCTCATCCGCTCTCTTTTCCTGAAAGCTGATCTGTCCAGTTTTTGAGTTGATGTCAGCAGGCCAGGGAAGCTAGGGTCGATAGGGGGTTTAGCTCGCTCGTCTGCGGGAACAAACTGCCGCCATTGCTTGCCGTGCTACCGAGGTCCTTTGTCCCTGAATTGCTCACACACTCCGGCAGATTCAATGGGGGTCTGGCGGCAGATTTCTTTGACTTTATCGTTGGAAATGCATCTGCTTTGAGTGTCGCAGGATATCCACACATTCTTGCCATCTCTGTCGTAGCATAGCTTTCGTTGGTAAAGTGTGCGGAACAAATTTCTTGCCACTTTCGTGTCTTTGGGCCACTGGTGCAACTTGAATCCGTCCCTGTTCGTGTTGTTACACCCTCCGACAACACACCGACGAGGCATGATGTCTCAAAGGTACGAAAAACAGTCGAATAAACGGAAAATAACAGAGCTGATTTGACTCAGTGTTTGAGAAAATGGCGGATTGCTTCCCGATGTGACGCCACGTTGTGACGTCATCGCTCCGAGAGCGAATATTAGAAAGGCGTTTAATCCGCCAAAATTCACCCATTTAGAGTTCGGAAATCGGTTAAAAAAATATATGGTCTTTTTTCTGCAACATCAAGGTATATATTGACGCTTACGTAGGTCTGGTGATAATGTTCCCCTTTAATAAGGATACAACGTTCTGCAGAGGTGTACTTATAACAATTTTATAGACCAATTATAGTATTTATAGTTGCGACACAAGTAGTGGGGTATGAAAAACGCCTGCTGGCTGCCATCCACAAAGTGCACGTCACATGTTTACCCAAGCAAACCGCTAATTAAAGCACCGGGGGAAGGAGGGGGGGGGGGGGTGCAGAGGTCAATTGGAGAGGAGGAATAAAAAGGTCGTCAAGTGAAATAAATCTCATCACTGGGGACAACAAAGCTCTCATTACTGACAAAAAGGAGCCTGAGGGGATTGACGGCGAACAATGCAACGCTCCTGCGTGACCACGTGATCATCCTTTCACAGGAGGACTAGAAGCGTGACCGGGAGGCGCGCGCGACACAATTCAGCCCGGCGCGTTAGCATAAATCAATCGCGGAGCGTTATTCAACAGCCGTGGCGGACCAAGGACTTCCTCTGAAGTCAGGTCATGCGTCAATTAGGCGCCATGACAGTATTGATTAGTATTGATTGGCAGGGTGCACCTCAAGGATGTACAATTACTTCGACATAACAACTTCATAACAACTTGTGTTAGGAATATGGCGGCAAATCTCCATCACCATTTACAACCATATTGCATTTTTGATGTAAACAATAACAAACTTCCATAAACCAGGTTACAAAGGCTCCTATTTGACATCTGATTACCGTATTTTCCGCACTATAAGGCGCACCGGATTATTAGCCGCACCTTCAATGAATGGCATATTTCATAACTTTGTCCACCAATAAGCCGCCCCGGACTATAAGCCGCGCCTACGCTGCGCTAAAGGGAATGTCAAAAAAACAGTCAGATAGGTCAGTCAAACTTTAATAATATATTAAAAACCAGCGTTCTAACAACTCTGTTCACTCCCAAAATGTACGCAAATGTGCAATCACAAACATAGTAAAATTCAAAATAGTGCAGAGCAATAGCAACATAATGTTGCTCGAACGTTAATGTCACAACACACAAAATAAACATAGCGCTCACTTTCTGAAGTTATTCTTCATTCGTAAATCCTTCGTCTTCGGTGTCCGAAGTGAAAAGTTGGGCAAATTTACGATCCACTGGCAGATGTTGGCGTCGTCTGGCGCTGCCTCCTCGTCTTAGTGAAGGTGTGTTCGCCTTCTGTCATCCATTGTTCCCACGCAGTTAGCAGTCTAGCTTCGAATGCCCTGTTGACACCAATATCTAGCGGCTGGAGGTCTTTTGTCAATCCACCCGGAATGACGGCGAGTATTGAATTAAGCGCGTAAGCGTGTCTCTCAATGTGATGTTATGAGCTAGCAAATATAACAACTACACTACCCAGCATGCAACGATAGTTACGAGCATGCGCGGTAGCCCTGAGAAGCGTTGTTGTATGCTGGCAGTTAGAATGTGGTTATGAGCACGCTGTGAGTAAACGTTGAGAACTCAGTTAACACGCCTCGTCTGCATTATTTATAATTAGACAGACAACACACTTAATAGGAGCCATTTTGGGGTCTTTACATAAACACACAAATGGAAATGAAACGTCACATATCCCAGCATGCACCGCGCGCTTCTTCTACGGGGAAAAAAGATGGCGGCTGTTTACCGTAGTTGCGAGACCTAAACTTTATGAAAATGAATCTTAATATTTATCCATATATAAAGCGCACCGGGTTATAAGGCGCACTGTCAGCTTTTGAGAAAATTTGTGGTTTTTAGGTGCGCCTTATAGTGCGGAAAATACGGTACTTTATGTTGTTTATAGCAGTGGTCCCCAACCTTTTTTGCACCACGGACCGGTTTAATGTAGGCATTATTTTCAGGGACCTGATCTTACAAAAACTGTAAGATCATCACTGTGTGAGAACATTTTAACAAGAAATGGGCAACAAATTATGTTAGTATCTGCTTTTAAATATTTACGATTTTTAATTGATGACCACTTGAGTTTTAAGGAGCACATTCAGTATGTTGTAAAAAAACTGGAACTTTTACTGGGATTTTATTATAGAAACAAGTCTTGCTTTTCTTTTACTGTGAAACAGAAATTGGTGGAAACAACCTTTTTACCTGTTATTGACTATGGAGATGTGTTGTACATGAATGCTACTGCTGGTTGTCTCCACAAGCTGGATAGTGTGTACCACGGGGCACTAGGATTCATCATCAACTGCGCTCCCCTTACTCACCATTTGGTATTATATTCAATGGTTAACTGGACATCTTTATGTGCTCGACGCCTCAATCATTGGTATGTTTTCATTTACAAAACCATTCTGGGTATCACTCCATCTTATCTGTCTTGTCTTTTAACAAAGAAACAAGGAAGTCACAATCTTCGTTCAATGAATGTTCTGCAATTTGTCGTCCCCTAAGTAAGAACTGAACTGGGCAAGAAAGCATTTAGGTTTTCAGCACCGAAGGCTTGGAATAACCTACAATCGAACATTAAACTTCAAACCCTAGTTACGTTGAATGAGTTTAAAGCTTCTGTGAAAGGATTGCAGTCTACCTTGTCTGTATGCACATGTGACATGTGAGCAAGTTTTAATGTTGTAAATGTGATGTTTTATGTATTTGTTTACTGTTTTTAATGTAACCTTGCTGCTGCCCTCTTGGCCAGGTCTCCCTTGGAAAAGAGATCTTTGATCTCAATGGGATTTTACCTGGTTAAATAAAGGCTAATAAAAATAAAGGGACCGGCTTTCCACTTGTGCCCGATAAATACAGCAAAAATAAGTGCATGAAAAATACAACTCACTATAACGCTGAATTAGTGGGAGCTTGTTTCTTTGGGATGAGATGCAGATGGAAATCAGCCTTTGGCTACAATCTGTCACACGTATATTTTATATGTTCATTAATGTGCATTGTCCATCCATCCATCCATCTTCTTCCGCTTATCCGAGGTCGGGTCGCGGGGGCAGCAGCCTAAGCAGGGAAGCCCAGACTTCCCTCTCCCCAGCCACTTCGTCCAGCTCCTCCCGGTGGATCCCGAGGCGTTCCCAGGCCAGCCGGGAGACATAGTCTTCCCAACGTGTCCTGGGTCTTCCCCGTGGCCTCCTACCGGTCGGACGTACCCGAAACACCTCCCGAGGGAGGCGTTCGGGTGGCATCCTGACCAGATGCCCGAACCACCTCATCTGGCTCCTCTCGATATGGAGGAGCAGCGGCTTTACTTTGAGCTCCCCCCGGATGGCAGAGCTTCTCACCCTATCTCTAAGGGAGAGCCCCGCCACCCGGCGGAGGAAACTCATTTCGGCCGCTTGTACCCGTGATCTTGTCCTTTCGGTCATGACCCAAAGCTCATGACCATAGGTGAGGATGGGAACGTAGATCGACCGGTAAATCGAGAGCTTTGCCTTCTGGCTCAGCTCCTTCTTTACCACAACGGATCGATACAGCGTCCGCATTACTGAAGATGCCGCACCGATCCGCCTGTCGATCTCACGATCCACTCTTCCCTCACTCGTGAACAAGACTCCGATACAATGTGCATTGTATCATGTCACAAAGTTGTAAAAAATATAACAAATGGAAAATTCCAATGAGTACCGTATTTTCCGCACTATAAGGCGCACCGGATTATAAGGCGCACCTTCAATGAATGGCATATTTCAAAACTTTGTTCATATATAAGGCGCACCGGATTATATGGCGCACCTACGTCAACAAAACAGTCAGATAGGTCAGTCAAACTTTATTAATAGATAACAAACCAGCGTTCTGACAACTCTGTTCACTCCCAAAATGAATAAACAGCTGATTTACTCGTGTTACGTAAATCAAACGTTAGTGCAATCACAATGTAGTAACACTCGAAATAGTGCAGAGCAATAACAATATATCAATAACTCAACGTTGCTCAAACGTTAATGTCACACAACGCAACACACAAAATAAACATGTAAAGCTCACTTTATAAAGTTATTCCTCATTCATGAATCTCTCGAATTCTTCTTCTTCAGTGTCCGAATTAAACAGTTGAGCGAATTTTGGGGTCTTTACCTAAACACACAAATGGAAATGAAACGTCACATATCCCAGCATGCACCGCGCGCTTCTTCTTCTACCGGGAAAAAAGATGGCGGCTGTTTACCGTAGTTGCAAGACCTAAACTTTATGAAAATGAATATGAATATTAATCCATATATAAGGCGCACCGGATTATAAGGTGCACTGTCGGCTTTTGAGAAAATTTGTGGTTTTTAGGTGCGCCTTATAGTGCGGAAAATACGGTAGTTTTATTGTACATCTATAAACAAGCTTATTGGTGTGTCTCGTGGGACAGGCGGAAGTTAAAGTCGGAGAAAATGTGGTCATTTATAAATTATTTAATGTTTCTCTGCGGCCCGGTAGCAAATGTGTCACGGACCGGTACCGGTACCGGTCCCTGGACCGTTGGTTGGGGACCACTGGTTTATGGCTACACTTCTGTTAAAAATAATAAACACTTATTCTACTTTCAATATTTAACATTAGTTTTGGGCGATACTACAAATTTGGGTATGGATCCGATACCAAGTAGTTGCACGTGCAGTATCGGACATGCTAATGCCATTGAATGATTTCAGTTTTTAATCACAATTATAATCCGGCAAAAACACAGGATGGCCATGTAACAATATTAATTAAATGTTGAAATTATTTGCTACAAAGTGATTGTTTAGCAAAATAAAGTAAAAAGTGCAAAACTACAACTACTACTAAGAACTTATTTCCTAATTTTGTGACAGTGAAAAATATCGTCCATGTACTGATACTAGAGATGTCCACCTATAAGTGCTTTAAAATGTAATATCGGAAATTATCGGTATCGGTTTCAAAAAGTAAAATGCATGACTTTTTAAAACGCCGCTGTACGGAGTGGTACACGGACGTAGGGAGAAGTACAGAGCGCCAATAAACCTTAAAGGCACTGCCTTTGCGTGCCGGCCCAATCACATAATATCTACGGCTTTTTTACACACACAAGTGAATGCAAGCATACTTGGTCAACAGCCATACAGGTCACACTGAGGGTGGCCGTATAAACAACTTTAACACTGTTACAAATATGCGCCACACTGTGAACCCACACCAAACAAGAATGACAAACACATTTCGAGAGAACATCCGCACAGTGACACAACATAAACACAACAGAACAAATACCCAGAACCCCTTGCAGCACTAACTCTTCCGGGACGCTACAATATACACCCCCCCTACCCTTTAAACCCCCCTTGTTGGCATTTTTTTCCATAACTTGAGTTGATTTATTTTGGAAAACCTTGTTCAAATCAAATCAAATCAAATCAACTTTATTTATAAAGCACATTTAAAATTTACCACAGGGGTAGCCAAAGTGCTGTACAATGAACAGGTTAAAAGATAAAACGAGTACCGAGCAAACACAACACAACACAAACAGAACACGATAAAAAATAAATAATTAAAATAGAATTAATAAAAACATTGTTACATTGTTTAATGCATCCAGCGGGGCATCACAACAAAATTAGGCATAATAATGTGTTAATTCCACGACTGTATACATCAGTATCGGTTGATATCGGAATCGGTAATTAAGAGTTGGACAATATCGGCAAAAAAGCCATTATCGGACATCTCTAACTGATACCATACTTGTTATCGTTACTGTGGGTATTTGTATCAATCCGCCCACCCTTGTTTACGTTCAAGCTCTCTAGCTTAGCAGTTAGCATGGCTTCTTCGCTGAATTTCCCCCAGGGATCAATAAAGTACTTTCTATTCTATTCTTGAATCCCCCCTATGGTGTGTAGTGCAGCATGTTTAGCTATTCCTCATCCTCTGGACTGTGGAGGGATGTTAGCCGCCGGCTCGCTAGCAAGGACGCTATGTTGTGTTGAGGATACGCTAGTTCGCTTATCGCAATATGAAAATAGTATCAAAAGCTATCAAATTGATATCATTCATATCGTCTGTATTGCGCAGCCCTAGCTTGTGTTACATTGCTCGTCATAGTCAAAGGCCGGACTGTGTTTGTTTGTATCGGGGGTGTCCAAACTTTTTCCAGCGAGGGCTGCATAAATAAAAATTGAAGAATGCAGGGTTCACATTCAATATACAGGTAAAAGCCAGTAAATTAGAATATTTTGAAAAACTTGATTTATTTCAGTAATTGCATTCAAAAGGTGTAACTTGTACATTATATTTATTCATTGCACACAGACTGATGCATTCAAATGTTTATTTCATTTAATTTTGATGATTTGAAGTGGCAACAAATGAAAATCCAAAATTCCGTGTGTCACAAAATTAGAATATTACTTAAGGCTAATACAAAAAAGGGATTTTTAGAAATGTTGGCCAACTGAAAAGTATGAAAATGAAAAATATGAGCATGTACAATACTCAATACTTGGTTGGAGCTCCTTTTGCCTCAATTACTGCGTTAATGCGGCGTGGCATGGAGTCGATGAGTTTCTGGCACTGCTCAGGTGTTATGAGAGCCCAGGTTGCTCTGATAGTGGCCTTCAACTCTTCTGCGTTTTTGGGTCTGGCATTCTGCATCTTCCTTTTCACAATACCCCACAGATTTTCTATGGGGCTAAGGTCAGGGGAGTTGGCGGGCCAAATTAGAACAGAAATACCATGGTCCGTAAACCAGGCACGGGTAGATTTTGCGCTGTGTGCAGGCGCCAAGTCCTGTTGGAACTTGAAATCTCCATCTCCATAGAGCAGGTCAGCAGCAGGAAGCATGAAGTGCTCTAAAACTTGCTGGTAGACGGCTGCGTTGACCCTGGATCTCAGGAAACAGAGTGGACCGACACCAGCAGATGACATGGCACCCCAAACCATCACTGATGGTGGAAACTTTACACTAGACTTCAGGCAACGTGGATCCTGTGCCTCTCCTGTCTTCCTCCAGACTCTGGGACCTCGATTTCCAAAGGAAATGCAAAATTTGCATGGTTGGGTGATGGTTTGGGGTGCCATGTCATCTGCTGGTGTCGGTCCACTCTGTTTCCTGAGATCCAGGGTCAACGCAGCCGTCTACCAGCAAGTTTTAGAGCACTTCATGCTTGCTGCTGCTGACCTGCTCTATGGAGATGGAGATTTCAAGTTCCAACAGGACTTGGCGCCTGCACACAGCGCAAAATCTACCCGTGCCTGGTTTACGGACCATGGTATTTCTGTTTTAAATTGGCCCGCCAACTCCCCTGACCTTAGCCCCATAGAAAATCTGTGGGGTATTGTGAAAAGGAAGATGCAGAATGCCAGACCCAAAAACGCAGAAGAGTTGAAGGCCACTATCAGAGCAACCTGGGCTCTCATAACACCTGAGCAGTGCCAGAAACTCATCGACTCCATGCCACACCGCATTAACGCAGTAATTGAGGCAAAAGGAGCTCCAACCAAGTATTGAGTATTGTACATGCTCATATTTTTCATTTTCATACTTTTCAGTTGGCCAACATTTCTAAAAATCCCTTTTTTGTATTAGCCTTAGGTAATATTCTAATTTTGTGACACACGGAATTTTGGATTTTCATTTGTTGCCACTTCAAATCATCAAAATTAAATGAAATAAACATTTGAATGCATCAGTCTGTGTGCAATGAATAAATATAATGTACAAGTTACACCTTTTGAATGCAATTACTGAAATAAATCAAGTTTTTCAAAATATTCTAATTTACTGGCTTTTACCTGTAAGCTAAAGGAACTGAAATGACCTATACCAGTGTTTTTCAACCACTGTGCCTCGGCACACTAGTGTGTCGTGAGATACAGTCTGGTGTGCCGTGGGAGATGATCTAATTTCACCTATTTGGGGTAAAAATATTTTTTGCAAACCAGTCATTATAGTCGGCAAATGATGTGTTGTTGTTGAGTGTCTGTGCTGTCCAGAGCTCGGCAGAGTAACCGTGTAATAGTCTTCCATATCAGTAGGTGGCAGCAGCTGTTAGCATGCTAACCTTTTAAGCTAATTTTCAAAGTCATTTAACTTGTTACTTTTCTAACTGTTAGCAAGCTAACGGTAGCATTCACATGCATTTTCTCCATATTACATTTTTTTTGGTGTAGGGTTCTAATCCGGAATGTGTTTATTTTGTCTCTAGAATGTGTCGTGGGTCAATAAAAAACAAACTGCGGGCCACAAATGGCCCCCAGGACAACCCTGGTTGGCTATGATATCTTGTCCAGCAGGGGGCAGCGTTCTAACCTAACAACTTTACACACAGCTGGGTGTGGATAAATAACTAGAAAGACTGACAGCTGATTCGCAGAGACCGCTTTGGAAAGCAATTAAGATGGCGGCTGAGAATTCCTTTAGGGATTTCTCACACTGACTAGAACTGATGAAATATTCATTTCATTACGGGCGGGGGCGCTCCCTGGACTCCAGCCTGTGTTGATTCCATGCCGTCTTTTTGACAGGAAGTACAATTACTGAGGGGCCTCTGGTGTAAACAGTGATTCTAAATTCATTTATTTACATGTGGCGGCCCGCCACAAGTACATTTAAGGCCCTACACTTACACTTGCGGTTTGAGCAACAGGCTCAATAAACCACATGAATCCACTCAAAAAAGTGAAAATTGAGCTAATAAAATAACCCATAAAGACGCGAGATAGCATCTGCTGACAGGTCTCTAATCGCCATCTGACGTCACGCCGTATTAATTAATTCAAGACAGGAAACACGGAGATGGATGAAAACTTTAACAATACAAGTAATATAATAGTATATTACTCTGAGGTGTGTACCTACAAAATCAGCTCAAAAGGTAAGTATGCTAACATGCTGATGTTAGCATGCTAATATTAGCGATTTAGTAACATTAATCCTCAATCCCACCAACACGTCCTCCTATGAGGAAGCAGTGCCTGAGGAATCTGTGGTGGGCTCTCCTATTTCTGGGGCTGAGGTTGCTGAGGTAGTTAAAAAGCTCCTCGGTGGCAAGGCCCCGGGGGTGGATGAGATCCGCCCGGAGTTCCTTAAGGCTCTGGATGCTGTAGGGCTGTCTTGGTTGACAAGACTCTGCAGCATCGCGTGGACATCGGGGGCAGTACCTCTGGATTGGCAGACCGGGGTGGTGGTTCCTCTCTTTAAAAAGGGGAACCGGAGGGTGTGTTCTAACTATCGTGGGATCACACTCCTCAGCCTTCCCGGTAAGGTCTATTCAGGTGTACTGGAGAGGAGGCTACGCCGGATAGTCGAACCTCGGATTCAGGAGGAACAGTGTGGTTTTCGTCCTGGTCGTGGAACTGTGGACCAGCTCTATACTCTCGGCAGGGTCCTTGAGGGTGCATGGGAGTTTGCCCAACCAGTCTACATGTGCTTTGTGGACTTGGAGAAGGCATTCGACCGTGTCCCTCGGGAAGTCCTGTGGGGAGTGCTCAGAGAGTATGGGGTTTCGGACTGTCTGATTGTGGCGGTCCGCTCCCTGTATGATCAGTGTCAGAGCTTGGTTCGCATTGCCGGCAGTAAGTCGGACACGTTTCCGGTGAGGGTTGGACTCCGCCAAGGCTGCCCTTTGTCACCGATTCTGTTCATAACTTTTATGGACAGAATTTCTAGGCGCAGTCAAGGCGTTGAGGGGATCCGGTTTGGTGGCTGCAGGATTAGGTCTCTGCTTTTTGCAGATGATTTGGTCCTGATGGCTTCATCTGGCCAGGATCTTCAGCTCTCACTGGATCGGTTCGCAGCTGAGTGTGAAGCGACTGGGATGAGAATCAGCACCTCCAAGTCCGAGTCCATGGTTCTCGCCCGGAAAAGGGTGGAGTGCCATCTCCGGGTTGGGGAGGAGATCTTGCCCCAAGTGGAGGAGTTCAAGTACCTCGGAGTCTTGTTCACGAGTGAGGGAAGAGTGGATCGTGAGATCGACAGGCGGATCGGTGCGGCGTCTTCAGTAATGCGGACGCTGTATCGATCCGTTGTGGTGAAGAAGGAGCTGAGCCGGAAGGCAAAGCTCTCAATTTACCGGTCGATCTACGTTCCCATCCTCACCTATGGTCATGAGCTTTGGGTTATGACCGAAAGGACAAGATCACGGGTACAAGCGGCCGAAATGAGTTTCCTCCGCCGGGTGGCAGGGCTCTCCCTTAAAGATAGGGTGAGAAGCTCTGTCATCCGGGGGGAGCTCAAAGTAAAGCCGCTGCTCCTCCGCATCGAGAGGAGCCAGATGAGGTGGTTCGGGCATCTGGTCAGGATGCCACCCGAGCGCCTCCCTAAGGAGGTGTTTAGGGCATGTCCGACCGGTAGGAGGCCACGAGGAAGACCCAGGACACGTTGGGAAGACTGTGTCTCCCGGCTGGCCTGGGAACGCCTCGGGATCCCCCGGGAGGAGCTGGACGAAGTGGCTGGGGAGAGGGAAGTCTGGGCTTCCCTGCTTAGGCTGCTGCCCCCGCGACCCGACCTCGGATAAGCGGAAGAAGATGGATGGATGGATGGTAACATTAACAATATATGTAATATGATGGTGTATGACTCTAAGGTGTGGACCTACAAAATCAGCTCAAAGGGTTAGCACGCTAACATCATCATGTTAGCATGTTAACAGGTACCATGCTATTACCGTATTTTTCGGAGTATAAGTCGCACCGGCCGAAAATGCATAATAAAGAAGGAAAAAAACACATATAAGTCGCACTGGAGTATAAGTCGCATTTTTGGGGGAAATTGATTTGATAAAACTCAACACCAAGAATAGACATTTGAAAGGCAATTTAAAATAAATAAAGAATAGTGAACAACAGGCTGAATAAGTGTACGTTATATGAGGCATAAATAACCAACTGGTATGTTAACGTAACATATTATGGTAAGAGTCATTCAAATAACTATAACATATAGAACATGCTATACGTTTACCAAACAATCTGTCACTCCTAATCGCTAAATCCCATGAAATCTTATACGTCGAGTCTCTTACGTGAATGAGCTAAATAATATTATTTGATATTTTACGGTAATGTGTTAATAATTTCACACATAAGTCGCTGCTGAGTATAAGTCGCACCCTGGCCAAATTATGAAAAAAACTGCGACTTATAGTCCGAAAAATACGGTATTAGCAATTTAGTAACATTAACAATATGTGAGTACATGACTCTGAGGGGTATACCTACAAAATCAGCTCAAAAGGTTAGCATGCTCACATGCTAATATTAGCAATTTAGTAACATTAACAATATATTTAACATAATAGTATATGACTCTGAGGGGTATGCCTACAAGATCAGCTCAAAAGGTTAGTATGCTCACAGGTACCATGCTATTATTAGTCATTTAGTAACATCACTAATACATGTAATATAATAGTATATGACTGAGGTGTGTACCTACAAAATCAGCTCAAAAGTTTTGTATGCTCACATACTGATGTTAGCATGCTAATATTAGCAATTTAGTAACATTAACAATATGTAATATGATGGTGTATAACTCTTAGGTGCGTACCAACAAAATCAGCTCAAAGGGTGAGCATGCTAACATACTGATGTTAGCATGCTAACAGGTAGTATGCTAATATTAGCAATTTAGTAACATTAACAATATGTAATATGATGGTGTATACCAACAAAATCAGCTCAAAGGGTTAGCATGCTAACATGCTGATGTTAGCATGCTAACAGGTAGCATGCTAACATTAGCAATTTAGAAACACTACCAATATATGTAATATACTAGTATATGACTGAGGTGTCCATCTATCCATCCATCCATCTTCTTCCGCTTATCCGAGGTCGGGTCGCGGGGGCAGCAGCCTAAGCAGGGAAGCCCAGACTTTCCTCTCTCCAGCCACTTCGTCCAGCTCCTCCCGGGGGATCCCGAGGCGTTCCCAGGCCAGCCGGGAGACATAGTCTTCCCAACGTGTCCTGGGTCTTCCCCGTGGCCTCCTACCGGTCGGACGTGCCCGAAACACCTCCCGAGGGAGGCGTTCGGGTGGCATCCTGACCAGATGCCCGAACCACCTCATCTGGCTCCTCTCGATATGGAGGAGCAGCGGCTTTACTTTGAGCTCCCCCCGGATGACAGAGCTTCTCACCCTATCTCGAAGGGAGAGCCCCGCCACCCGGCGGAGGAAACTCATTTCGGCCGCTTGTACCCGTGATCTTGTCCTTTCGGTCATGACCCAAAGCTCATGACCATAGGTGAGGATGGGAACGTAGATCGACCGGTAAATCGAGAGCTTTGCCTTCTGGCTCAGCTCCTTCTTCACCACAACGGATCGATACAGCGTCCGCATTACTGAAGACGCCGCACCGATCCGCCTGTCGATCTCACGATCCACTCTTCCCTCACTCGTGAACAAGACTCCGAGGTACTTGAACTCCTCCACCTGGGGCAAGATCTCCTCCCCAACCCGGAGATGGCACTCCACCCTTTTCCGGGCGAGAACCATGGACTCGGATTTGGAGGTGCTGATTCCCATCCCAGTCGCTTCACACTCGGCTGCGAACCGATCCAGTGAGAGCTGAAGATCTTGGCCAGATGAAGCCATCAGGACCACATCATCTGCAAAAAGCAGAGACCTAATCCTGCAGCCACCAAACCAGATACCCTCAACGCCCTGACTGCGCCTAAAAATTCTGTCCATAAAAGTTATGAACAGAATCGGTGACAAAGGGCAGCCCTGGCGGAGTCCAACTCTCACTGGAAACGTGTCCGACTTACTGCCGGCAATGCGGACCAAGCTCTGACATCGATTATACAGGGAGCGAACCGCCACAATAAGACAGTCCGTTCCCCATACTCTCTGAGCACTCCCCACAGGACTTCCCGGGGTACACGGTCGAATGCCTTCTCCAAGTCCACAAAGCACATGTAGACTGGTTGGGCAAACTCCCATGCACCCTCAAGGACCCTGCCGAGAGTATAGAGCTGGTCCACAGTTCCACGACCAGGACGAAAACCACACTGTTCCTCCTGAATCCAAGGTTCGACTATCCGGCGTAGCCTCCTCTCCAGTACACCTGAATAGACCTTACCGGGAAGGCTGAGGAGTGTGATCCCACGATAGTGGGAACACACCCTCCGGTTCCCCTTTTTAAAGAGAGGAACCACCACCCCGGTCTGCCAATCCAGAGGTACCGCCCCCGATGTCCACGCGATGTTGCAGAGTCTTGTCAACCAAGACAGCCCCACAACATCCAGAGCCTTAAGGAACTCCGGGCGGATCTCATCCACCCCCGGGGCCTTGCCGCCGAGGAGCTTTTTAACTACCTCGGCAACCTCAGCCCCAGAAATAGGAGAGCCCACCACAGATTCCCCAGGCCCTGCTTCCTCATAGGAAGACGTGCTGGTGGGATTGAGGAGGTCTTCGAAGTATGACTGAGGTGTGTACCTACCAAATCAGCTCAAAAGGTTAGTATATTCACATGCTGTTAGCATGATAACAGGTAGCATGTTAATATTAGAAATTGATTAACATTAGTAAGAAGAGTCTCACCTTCTGGAGGAAGAGGACGATTCTTTGAAGCATTTCGGTGCGCTGCTCCTCAAGGCTGAAGAGTGTGCGCGGAGTGCGGACAAAGACTTTGGTATTGCCGTAGGCCACGTCGTGGTCAAAGCCGCAACCTTGCAGGAGCTTCTTGACGGCGTCCTTGTCTGAGGGCAGGTCGTGGTTTGGCCAGGTGAACTCGGAAATCATCTTGTACCTGTGGGAAAAGAAATGTCACAAACACTTTTTCTTTTTCTTTAGAAAACTGTACCAGGAATTGTGACTAATATAAAAAAAAAAGTCTCCATACACAACAGTTGTGTTTTTATTAGGACTATCAGTTAACGCATTACAATTATTCTTACAAAATGATCGCATTAATCATGCACAAATGTAAAATATTTGCAGTTCAATTTTAAATCTTTGTAAAATTCTGACAAACCAAAAATATTGGGGTCTTATACCTAAATTATGCAATAATTAAGTGTTATTAATTTGATTTAAGAAACTAATCGTTTGACAGCGCCAAAACAAATCAAACTAAATCAAACATTATTAAAATGAAATGAATAATCAATTAGATATATTCTTAGCTATTACACTAATTTACTTTGTCAGAGCTAAGATAATACTGTTTTGTTCAGCTAGCTTAGCATATTTTAAGCTACATTGGATTTCTTTTAGCACCTTTAAATTAACAAAACGTATAATTTTTAAAGTTATGTTTTTGCCAGGGTTTGTTTGTCATTTAGTTAGCTGGTTAGCTAGTAAGCTAACCAGCTAAGATATTTATGTTCCGTTGAGCTAGCTTAGCATATTTTAAGCTATTGCTTTTAGCATCTTAAATGTACAAAATATATCAAATTGGGCCCGCATCCTTCAATTTTTAGGTCACATTTTCGCCTGGGTTTGTCTGTCTGCTAGTTAGTTAGTTAATGAGTTAGCAACACAACTCTAAATTGTATGGGCGGTTATTTACTTTGTTAGTTAGCAACATAACTCAAAAAGTTATCGGCGGATTTTGATGAAACAATCAGGAAATGTCAGAAATTTAACAACATACAATGTGCAAAATGTATCATAGTGGGTTGCATCCTTCAATTTTTAGGTAGTGTTTCCGCTCGGGTTATTTGTCAGTTAGTTAGTTAGTTACTTGGATACCAACAAAATTAAAGTTATGGGCGGATTTTGATATAACATTTAGGAAATGTCAGAAATTGAATAAGAAACAAGGTCAAGCATAATAGCTATTGCACTACTTTGCTTTGCCAGAGCTAAGATATTTCTATTTTTTCAGCTAGCTTAGCATATTTTAAGCTACATTGGATAGCATCTATAATGTACAAAATACATCAAAGCCCTTAAATTTTCAGGTTATGTTTTTGCCGTGGTTTGTTTGTCTGCTAGTTAGTTAATGAGTTAGGTAGCTAGTTAGTTGGTTAATTAGTTAGTTAGCTAATGAGTTAGCAAAACAACTCAGAATGTTATGGGCGGTTAGTTACTTGGTTAGTTAGTTATTTAGCAACATAACACAACAAACAATGTTCAAAATGTATCAAAGTGGGTTGCATCCTTCAATTTTTAGGTTGGGTTTCCGCTGGGGGTTATTTGCCAATTAGTTAGTTAGCCTCTTTGGTGTACAAAGTGTATCAAAGCGACCAAGGATCCTTACATTTTTAGGTTATGTTTTCACTGGTGTTTGTCAGTTAGTTAGCTAGTTGGCCAGTTAGCTTTGTCAGAGGAAATATATTTATGTTTTGTTTGGCTTGCTTAGCATATTTTAAGCTACATTGGATAGCATCTTCAATGTACAAAATATATCAAAGTGGGCCAGCACCCTTCAATTTTTAGGTTGTGTTTTCACCGGGGTTTGTTTATCTGCTTGTTAGTTAATGAGTTAGGTAGCTACTTAGTTGGTTAGTTAGTTGGCTAATAGTTAGCAAAACAACAACATTTTATGAGCGGTTACCGGTATTTACTTTTTAAGTTAGTTAGCAACACAATTCAAACAGTTATTGACAGATTTTGATGAAACGGTCAGGAAATGTCAAAAAATTTTACAACATACAATGTGCAAAATGTATCAAAGTGGGTTGCATCCTTCAATTTTTAGGTTGTGTTTCCGCTGGAGGTTATTTGTCAATTAGTTAGTTAGATACCAACAAAATTAAAGTTATGGGCGGATTTTGATGTAACGATCAGGAAATGTCAGAAATTGAATACAAAACAAGGTCAAGCATAATAGCTATTGCACTAATTTGCTTTGTCAGAGCTAAGATATTTCTTTTTTTTTTTAGCTTACTTAGCATAGTTTAAGCTACATTGGATTGCTTTTAGCATCTTTGATGTAGAAAGTGTATAAACACGAGCCAGCACCCTTCAATTTTTAAGTTATGTTTTCACTGGTGTATGTCAGTTAGTTAGCTCGTTGGCCAGTTAGCTTTGTCAGAGTAAAGATATTTATGTTTAGTTTGGCTTGCTTAGCATATTGGCTAGCATCTTCAATGTACAAAATACATCAAAGTGGGCCAGCACCCTTCAGAGTTTAGGTTATGTTTTCGCTGGGGTTTGTTTGTCTGCGTGCTAGTTGGTTAGTTAATTAGTTAGGTGGCTAGTTAGTTGGGTAATCAGTTAGCAACCCAACTCAAAATTGTATGGGTGGTTAGTTAGTTAGTTGGTTGGTTAGTTAGCAACATAACTCAAAAAGTTATGTGCAGATTTTGATGAAATGTTCAGGAAAGGTCAGAAAATGAATAACAAAGAATGTATAAAATGTATCAAAGTGGGTTACATCCTTCAATTTTTAGGTTGTGTTTCCGCTGGGGGTTATTTGTCAATTAGTTAGTTAGATACCAACAAAATTAAAGTCATGGGCTGATTTTGATGTAAAGGTCAGGAAATGTCAGAAATTGAATAAAAAAACAAGGTCAAGCCTAATAGCTACTGCAATTTGCTTTGTCAGAGCTAAAATATTTCCATTTTTTCACCTAGCTTAGCATATTTTAAGCTACATGGGATGGCTTTTAGCATCTTTGGTGTACAAAGGGTACCAAAGCAAGCCAGCATCCTTCAATTTTTAGGTTACGTTTTCGCTGGCGTCTGTCAGTTAGTTAGCTAGTTGGCCATTTAGCTCTGTCAGAGTGAATATATTTATGTTTTGTTTGGCTTGCTTAGCATATTTTAAGCTACATTGGATGGCATCTTCAATGTAGAAAATATATCAAAGTGGGCCAGCACCCTTCAATTTTTAGGTTATAGTTTCGCTGGGGTTTGTTTGTCTGCTAGTTAGTTTGTTAGTTAATTACTGAGTTAGGTAATCGGTTAGCAACACAACTCAAAATGTTATGGGCGGTTAGTTAATTAGTTAGCAACATAACTCAAAAGGTTATGTGCAGGTTTTGATTAAATGTTCAGGAAAGGTCAGAAAATTAATAATGTGCAAACCGTATCAAAATTATCCTTTGATTTTTAAGTTGTGTTTCCGCTGGGGGTTATTTGTCAATTAGTTAGTTAGTTACTTAGATACCAACAAAATTAAAGTTATGGGCGGATTTTGATGTAATGATCAGGAAATGTCAGAAATTGAATAAGAAACCAGGTCAAGTCTAATAGCTCTTGTACTAATTTGCTTTGTCAGAGCTAAGATATTTCTATTTTTTCACCTAGATTAGCATATTTTAAGCTACATTGGCGACTTGTCCAGGGTGTACCCCGCCTTCCGCCCGATCCAGCGCCCCGGCGACCCCGAAGGGAATAAGCGGTAGAAAATGGATGGATGGATGGATGGATGGATGGCACCCTTCAATTTTTAGGTTATAGTTTCGCTGGTGTTTGTTTGTCTGCTTGTTAGTTAGTTTGTTAGTTAATTACATAGTTAGCTAATCAGTTAGCAACACAACTCAAAATGTTATGGGCAGTTTATTAATTAGTTAGCAACCCAACTCAAAATGTTATGGGCGGTTAGTTAATTAGTTAGCAACATAACTCAAAAAGGTTATGTGCAGGTTTTGATTAAATGTTCAGGAAAGGTCAGAAAATGAATAACAAACAATGTGCAAACTGTATCAAAGTGGGTTACATCCTTCAATTTTTAGGTTGTGTTTCCGCTGGGGGTTATTTGTCAATTAGTTAGTTAGTTACTTAGATACCAACAACATTCAAAAAGCTATAGGCGGATTTTGATGTAACGGTCAGGAAATGTCAGAAATGTAATAAGAAACAAGATCAAGCCTAAAAGCTATTGCACTAATTTGCTTTGTCGGAGCTAAGCTATTTCTATTTTTTCAGCTTGTTTAGCATATTTTAAGCTACATTGGATAGCATCTTCAATGTGCAAAATATATCAAAGTGGGCCAGCACCCTTCAATTTTTAGGTTATGTTTTCGCCGGGGTTTGTTTGTCTGCTAGTTAGTTAGTTAATTAGTTAGGTAACTAGTTAATTAGTTAGCTCATCAGTTAGCAAAACAACTCACATTCGTATGGGTGGTTAGTTATTTAGTTAGCAATATAACTCAAAAAGTTATGGGCAGATTTTGATAAAACAAACAATGTGCAAAATGTATTAAAGTGGGCCTACATCCTTAAATGTTTTAGATTGTGTTATTCGTCAATTAGTTATTTAGTTAGATATCAACAAAATTTAGTTTTTGATGTAACGGTCAGAAAATGTCAGAAATTGAATAAAAAACAAAGTTAAGCCTAATAACTATTGCACTAATTTGCTTTGCCAGAGCTAAGATATTTCTATTTTTTAGCTAGCTTAGCATGTTTTAAGCTACATTGGATCTTTAATGTACAACATGTATCAAAGTGGGCCAGCACCCTTCAATTTTTAGGTCATGTTTTTGCCGGGGTTTGTTTCTCTGACTAACCAACGAGCGAGCTATAGCTAGCTAGCTAGCTAGCTAGCTATCTAACTAACTAGCCAGCTAGTAAATTAGTCAGCAACATAACTCAAAAGGTTATGAGCGGATTTTGATGAAACATTCAGGAAATGTCCGAAACGGAACAAGAAACAAGTGATTTGATGTTGGGGCTGATCTGGATCATCATCTGGTTTCAAGACTTTCTTTAGGATTCTTTACCATTAAGAGATAAAGCCTGGCGGAGGTGTGCGCTCTGCGAGGGCTTTTTTGGTTCGACTGCCAAATTTATATGCCGATTTCAAAAGGCCACGGCCCCCTGACACCGCTTCTCAACTGTCTATGCGACGTCAAAGCTTGGTTAGCCCAGAATTTTTAATAATGAATGAGGGAAAAACTGAAATTTTAGTTTTTGGTCCGGCCCTCACTGACTTGGGACCATTGCAAAATTATGTGCGTCCCAAAGTCACCAGCCTTGGCGTCACTATAGACAGCGATTTTAAACTTGACAAACTAGTCAATGGCGTTTTATAATCGTGTTTTTATCATCTTCGTCTTTTAGCAAAGGTAAAACCGTTTTTATCTTTTAACCTTTTTGAACAAGTCGTGCATCCTTTTATTTCAAGTGGCCTGGACTACTGCAATGCACTTTATGTTGGCATTAGCCAAAAAGCTCTCTCTCGGTTGCAGTTAGTCCAGAACGCGGCAACACGACTTTTAACAGGGGCCAGGAGACCCGAGCATATAACCCCAATTCTTCAGAGTTTGCACTGGCTCCCTGTTCATTTTAGAATAGATTTAAAGACCTTGCTGTTTGTTTTTAAAGCTTTACATGGACTGGCACCTCAGTATATCTCGGACCTCATCCAAATTTACAATCCTGCGCGCGCTCTGAGGTCCGAGAGCCAGCTCCAGCTCGTGATGCCCAAAACGAGACTTAAATCCAGGGGGGACAGTGCCTTCTCTGTGGTCGGCCCTAAGCTCTGGAACACTCTGCTCCAGCCGTGGAGTGTTTTAAGTCTCGTCTTAAGACCCACTTTTATTCTTTGGCTTTTAACACTACGTGAGTTGTGTGGTCCTCTGTGTTTTTAAAATTTTGATTTCTATTTATTGTTTTAATTGGTTTTACCCTTTAAAATAGTGTTTAATCATATTTATTTTTATATTGGTTTTATATTTATTTATTTTTTTGTTTTTATTCAGTCATTGGTGGAGCTAAGGATAATTATTGAATATTGTTTTTAATATTTTTGTGCAGCACTTTGAAAACATTTCTGTTGTTTAAATGTGCTACATAAATAAAGTGGATTGGATTGGATTATGTGACTCTTACTGGAAAAGGTTGGGACTAATTTGAAGGTTCCATTATCAAGGCGAGGTGTTGACTAGAAATGACACAAAGTCGTAGAAATGATCAGAATACAGCAGATGTGTACTTTCCTAAATGCTACGGCCCATCTGGCCCGCAATTAATGACAGCAAAATATTCCGAATGAGTCCAAAGAAGACCAGAAATACTCCACAAAGCCGTTGAAATTGCAGAATAAAAATGAAAGACCAGGAGAGGAGTGTTTCACCTCTGCAGGAAGCGCGGGTACGTCTGTCTGTTGGCGAAACCCGCGCGGCGCACTCGCACGTTCTCCAGCAGGCCCAGGTACTCCACCTGGTGGCGACAGCGCTGACGCTCAAAGATGAGCGGCGACTTGACGTCGTTTGGCTTGATGCAGCGGACGTAGTAGGGCTCCTGCGGGCGAGAGAGAGAGAGAGAGAGAGGGCTTGATGGTAAAAGTTCTCCCAGGTGGTCTTTGGTGTGCGAGTGGTCACCTTGCAGGCCAGGTTCTCCACCAGCGAGATCATGGAGTTTTTGAAGAGCGTGGCGGCGGTGAGCGGCCGCTTGGTGACCTCCGTGATGCCCAGCTTGCCTTCGGGCCACATGGCCTTCAACACCACGTTGGAACTGGACGCCAGCAAACAAACATGGAGAACTTGTCAGCCTTCACGTACACTAGTACCTCCGGTTTTGCTCATGATCCCGTCCATATTTCATACGGCAGTCAAATCCAATTACCGTATTTTTCGGACTATAAGTCGCAATTTCTTTCATAGTTTGGCCGGGCTCCAGTGCGATTTATATATGTTTTTTTCCTTCTTTATTATGCATTTTCAGCAGGTGCGACTTATACTCCAGTGCGACTTATACTCCGAAAAATACGGTAACCTGTTCCAGACACCCAGGAATACGAACACTTTTATAGACCATAATGATAGTTTTGTGGAATACATATAGATGGTGAATGACATGTAGAAATTAATTAATTTTGATTGATATTGTAATCACAATTACTAACACGATTATTCATAAATTTGACAACATGGGTATTTATGGTACCGTATTTTCCGCACTATAAGGCGCACCTAAAAACCACAAATTTTCTCAAAAGCTGACAGTGCGCCTTATAACCCGGTGCGCTTTATTACGATTCATTTTCATAAAGTTTCGATCTCGCAACTTCGGTAAACAGCCGCCATCTTTTTTCCCGGTAGAACAGGAAGCGCTTCTTCTTCTACGCAAGCAACCGCCAAGGAAAGCACCCGCCCCCATAGAACAGGAAGCGCTTCTTCTTCTACTGTAAGCAACCACCCGCCCCCGGAAGAAGAAGAAAAAACGCGCGGATATCACCGTACGTTTCATTTCCTGTTTACATCTGTAAAGACCACAAAATGGCTCCTACTAAGCGACAAGGATCCGGTTCATAAAAAGACGCAATCTCTCCATCCGCACACGGATTACTACCGTATTTCACAGCAACTGATATTCCTGTGAACCGCACTGTGGAACGGGAGCACGTACGGTGAATATTCGCACCACAGGGAATGAGAAGTCATCCTTCACTGTGGTTCTAGCTTGCCATGCTAACTTCCACCCATGGTGATATTCAAAAGGAAGACCTTGCCAAAAGAGACCTTTCCAGCCGGCGTCATCATAAAAGCTAACTCGAAGGGATGGATGGATGAAGAAAAGATGAGCGAGTGGTTAAGGGAAGTTTACGCGAAGAGGCCGGGTGGCTTTTTTCACACAGCTCCGAAGGCGAACACACCTTCACTAAGACGGGCAGACAGCGCCGGACGACATACGCCAACATTTGCCAGTGGATCGTAAATGCCTGGGCAGATATTTCGGTCACAACTGTGGTCCGAGCTTTCCGGAAGGCAGGATTCACAGAACTACTGGACAACAACAGCGACACTGACTCCGATGACTTCGACGAGACGGAACCGGCCATTTTGGATCCCACGCTTGCGCAACTTTTCAATTCGGACACCGAAGACGAAGAATTCGAAGGATTTACGAATGAAGAATAACTTCAGAAGGTGAGCGCTATGTTTATTTTGTGTGTTGTGACATTAACGTTCGAGCAACATTATGTTGCTATTGCTCTACACCATTTTGAATTTTACTATGTTTGTGATTGCACATTTGCGTACATTTTGGGACAGAGTTGTTAGAACGCTGGTTTTCAATATATTATTAAAGTTTGACTGAACTATCTGACTGTTTTTTTGACATTCCCTTTAGCGCAGCGTAGGTGCGGCTTATAATCCGGGGCGGCTTATTGGTGGACAAAGTTATGAAATATGTAATTCATTGAAGGTGCGGCTAATAATCCGGTGCGCCTTATAGTGCGGAAAATACGGTACAACCACAACCCAACTTTAAATATACCGTATTTTTTAGACTTTTATAGACTTTAGACTTTCTTTTTATTGTCATTCTTGAACTCACCGTAGTTTGTTTACATGTATAACTTTCTCCGACTTTCTAGGACGTGTTTTATGCCACTTCTTTTTCTGTCTCATTTGGTCCACCAAACTTTTAAGGTTGTGCATGAAAGGTGAGTTTTGTTGATGTTATTGACTTGTTGGAGTGCTAATCAGACATATTTGATCACTGCATGACTGCAAGCTAATCAATGCTAACAGGCTATTTAGGCTAGCTATATGTACATATTGCATCATTATGCCTCATTTGTAGCTATATTTGAGGTTCCTTTAAGTCCTCTTAATTCCATGACACACTATCTGTATGTAATATGGCTTTTATTTTTTTGCGGCTCCAGACAGATTTGTTTTTGTATTTTTGGTCCAATATGGCTCTTTCAACATTTTGGGTTGCCGACCCCTGAACTAGTGCATCAACCCCCCCAAAAAAACCTCCCTCCCCCATTCACACTCACTCACCCAAAAGGGGTTGTTTCTTTCTGCTACCAATATTCTGGTTCCCACAACATGGACAACGATTCTGCAAGGGACACAGTCCCTGAAGCACACTTGATTGTATGTGCTGCTGGTCCACTAACATTTTCATTTAATTACCATTTGTTTTTTGCTTTTTTATGTAATTATTTTCATATTGTTTTACTTTCTTTTTTATCCAAGAAAATATTTATTTATCTTATCTAAAAAAAGCAATATTAATGTGGCATAGAATTTAAAATATTTTTGAGTGTGCGTGTCAGCAGGGTGTCTCCTCAGCCTTCATGAAAGTCGGAGCATGCGACTGTTTACTGCAGCCTCTCTTATTATTATAATCTTATTAATATATTAACATTTAATATTAACCGGTGGAAAAATTTGTGTCTGTCAGTTTTTATGTGTAAAGTTTGTTGGTTGCAGTTGTTTGTTGTGGACTTAAAAAATAAAAAATAAATATATATATATATATATATATATATATATATATACACACACAGGTAAAAGCCAGTAAATTAGAATATTTTGAAAAACTTGATTTATTTCAGTAATTGCATTCAAAAGGTGTAACTTGTACATTATATTTATTCATTGCACACAGACTGATGCATTCAAATGTTTATTTCATTTAATTTTGATGATTTGAAGTGGCAACAAATGAAAATCCAAAATTCCGTGTGTCACAAAATTAGAATATTACTTAAGGCTAATACAAAAAAGGGATTTTTAGAAATGTTGGTCAACTGAAAAGTATGAAAATGAAAAATATGAGCATGTACAATACTCAATACTTGGTTGGAGCTCCTTTTGCCTCAATTACTGCGTTAATGCGGCGTGGCATGGAGTCGATGAGTTTCTGGCACTGCTCAGGTGTTATGAGAGCCCAGGTTGCTCTGATAGTGGCCTTCAACTCTTCTGCGTTTTTGGGTCTGGCATTCTGCATCTTCCTTTTCACAATACCCCACAGATTTTCTATGGGGCTAAGGTCAGGGGAGTTGGCGGGCCAATTTAGAACAGAAATACCATGGTCCGTAAACCAGGCACGGGTAGATTTTGCGCTGTGTGCAGGCGCCAAGTCCTGTTGGAACTTGAAATCTCCATCTCCATAGAGCAGGTCAGCAGCAGGAAGCATGAAGTGCTCTAAAACTTGCTGGTAGACGGCTGCGTTGACCCTGGATCTCAGGAAACAGAGTGGACCGACACCAGCAGATGACATGGCACCCCAAACCATCACCCAACCATGCAAATTTTGCATTTCCTTTGGAAATCGAGGTCCCAGAGTCTGGAGGAAGACAGGAGAGGCACAGGATCCACGTTGCCTGAAGTCTAGTGTAAAGTTTCCACCATCAGTGATGGTTTGGGGTGCCATGTCATCTGCTGGTGTCGGTCCACTCTGTTTCCTGAGATCCAGGGTCAACGCAGCCGTCTACCAGCAAGTTTTAGAGCACTTCATGCTTCCTGCTGCTGACCTGCTCTACGGAGATGGAGATTTCAAGTTCCAACAGGACTTGGCGCCTGCACACAGCGCAAAATCTACCCGTGCCTGGTTTACGGACCATGGTATTTCTGTTCTAAATTGGCCCGCCAACTCCCCTGACCTTAGCCCCATAGAAAATCTGTGGGGTATTGTGAAAAGGAAGATGCAGAATGCCAGACCCAAAAACGCAGAAGAGTTGAAGGCCACTATCAGAGCAACCTGGGCTCTCATAACACCTGAGCAGTGCCAGAAACTCATCGACTCCATGCCACGCCGCATTAACGCAGTAATTGAGGCAAAAGGAGCTCCAACCAAGTATTGAGTATTGTACATGCTCATATTTTTCATTTTCATACTTTTCAGTTGGCCAACATTTCTAAAAATCCCTTTTTTGTATTAGCCTTAAGTAATATTCTAATTTTGTGACAGACGGAATTTTGGATTTTCATTTGTTGCCACTTCAAATCATCAAAATTAAATGAAATAAACATTTGAATGCATCAGTCTGTGTGCAATGAATAAATATAATGTACAAGTTACACCTTTTGAATGCAATTACTGAAATAAATCAAGTTTTTCAAAATATTCTAATTTACTGGCTTTTACCTGTATATATAGTAACATTACTCGTGAATATGCTTTGACAGCCCTACCAAAAACTGAATCATCGCAAAACTGCAGCGCACAAAATCCAAGGTACTTTGGGCAAAATTCAACTTTTTTCAGCCATAAGCAGCCTAATTCAGTTTTCAAAATGTGTTTTTTAATTTATTTTTTTTAGTTCCAGTGTGACTTGTCGAGGTTTGCAAAGAGCAGCATGATGGGGGGAAAAACACCACGTTGTTTGTCACCTGTTGTAGAGCAGCCGCTTGAAGTCCTGGAACAAGGTGTCTTTGTTCTTGTCGATGAAACCCACCACTGAGTATCTGAGAGAGCAGGTAAACGTTGTCATCCAAACACATCATTCCTCACACTTAATCCTATTAAGTCAGCGCCGCCGCTAAGAAGCTCAGGGATCAATCCAGCCTCTGGGGCTGGGGGGGGGGCATGAGCGCACTTAACCCTCACAAATGTGCTGAAGGCGAGCACTTGAGTGGGGGATTAGCATGTGTGATTTATTCATTTGAATGGTGTCCAACAGCTTTAGGGGCCGTCATCAAGCAATGACCATGTCGTTTAACACTTGTGTGTGCGTGTGTGTGTGTGTGTGTGTGCGCGTCCTTGAATGCAATGTGGAACATGTCCCAGAGAAGACCCCATCAGTGTGTGTGTCAGAGTTTAAATGGGACACTCACGCCACATCTCCAGCGTAGTGTCTGATGCGAAAGTCTCGATCAAACTCCAAACTCTTGTCGGTGGGTGAGAGCTGCACAGAAATGGTAACAATATGGTCATTTCTATCAAATCAACACAATTTAAATTATTGTATGACTTCACTACACCTTCAGCTTTTCCTATCTGAGCTGTAGAAGTGCACAAAATGTTTTATTCTATATGGATTCCTAATTTTCAAAAATTAGGAATCTATTAATATATATATATATATATATATATATATATATATATATATATATATATAGTATATACATATATATATATATATATATATATATATATATATATATACATATATACACAGTATATACTGGAGATGCGCGGTTTGCGGGCACAACCGATGGTGGAAACTTTACACTAGACTTCAGGCAACGTGGATCCTGTGCCTCTCCTGTCTTCCTCCAGACTCTGGGACCTCGATTTCCGAAGGAAATGCAACATTTGCATGGTTGGGTGATGGTTTGGGGTGCCATGTCATCTGCTGGTGTCGGTCCACTCTGTTTCCTGAGATCCAGGGTCAACGCAGCCGTCTACCAGCAAGTTTTAGAGCACTTCATGCTTCCTGCTGCTGACCTGCTCTATGGAGATGGAGATTTCAAGTTCCAACAGGACTTGGCGCCTGCACACAGCGCAAAATCTACCCGTGCCTGGTTTACGGACCATGGTATTTCTGTTCTAAATTGGCCCGCCAACTCCCCTGACCTTAGCCCCATAGAAAATCTGTGGGGTATTGTGAAAAGGAAGATGCAGAATGCCAGACCCAAAAACGCAGAAGAGTTGAAGGCCACTATCAGAGCAACCTGGGCTCTCATAACACCTGAGCAGTGCCAGAAACTCATCGACTCGATGCCACGCCGCATTAACGCAGTAATTGAGGCAAAAGGAGCTCCAACCAAGTATTGAGTATTGTACATGCTCATATTTTTCATTTTCGTACTTTTCAGTTGGCCAACATTTCTAAAAATCCCTTTTTTGTATTAGCCTTAAGTAATATTCTAATTTTGTGACACACGGAATTTTGGATTTTCATTTGTTGCCACTTCAAATCATCAAAATTAAATGAAATAAACATTTGAATGCATCAGTCTGTGTGCAATGAATAAATATAATGTACAAGTTACACCTTTTGAATGCAATTACTGAAATAAATCAAGTTTTTCAAAATATTCTAATTTACTGGCTTTTACCTGTATATACACACACACACACACACACACACGTACATGTACATATGTATATGTGTGACACATGTAATAAAGGTGTTTAATGTTTTTTGATGATTAATTAAACACAACATCAAACATTATGTCACTACTGGTCCCACCTTTTCTAGAAAATAATATTCAAAAAACAACTTGATAGAAGTTTACTGACATATAATATTCATGTTTGAATAACTTTTACTGTAAATAAATATCGGCTGCAAATACGGCTTATCGGCCTCCTTGACTAGTAATAATCGGTATCGGCCCTGAAAAAAAACATATCAGTCGATCTCTAATATAGATAATATGATTTTATACAGGCAGAAGTCCAATTCTGTCTACCAAGAAGTCAAAGGATGAGAATCCAGCAGGGCAACCAAGTAGTAACGTGCTCCACGTGCGCTCAACTATACCGAGGAGAGGCAAGCGTGCCATTTTGCCGAGCTGCGGCTTCAGTGGAGCGCAAACTTTGATGAGGAGAAGAACAAAAGTACTAAAACGCGGACACGAGAGGAAGAGAGATGGATGGTGGCGTGATGTGAGCAGACAGCAGTGAGAGAGAGAGTGTGGCAGTGGAGGTGTGACGGCTGGATGTAGGCCAGTTGGCGAGGGAGCAGGGCGAGAAAAATGAATGAAAATGTGACTGATGTTGTGCGTATTTAAATGAGGCATCACAACTAAATATTAGCATTAGCATGAAACAAACTTGGCCCACGTTCACAGAGGCTTGGCGGCTCCGGACCTCGACTGAACCGGAATAAACAAGAAAGACCGGGGGTTCATCTTTTTGCCTTGAGGGATTTTGCAACACACACACACACACACACATGCACACACATGCACACACTTTGGCACCTGCTATGTGTTTGAGATGAAAACTAATGTGTTGGCGTGATAGTGTGATAGTGTGATGTGGTTAAGAAGATGATAGAACAAGGTCAGAATAATGGGCACAGGAAGTGAGGAGGCGGTGGGAGGGGCGCAAAAGGACACTTCAATGACATGAAGAGGACATACACACTGAAATGTTGTCCATCTTATCCTTAAAATGAAAGGAGGCGTCGCCCAAAATGTTTATTTTCGTCACAAATGACATTTTGTAGTTTCTGAGAAGACATGGATACAAAGGGTTTCTGCAGGTATCAGCAAATAAAACAGTGATTTGTAACGCCACCTCAAACAAATGTCCTACTGCAGATAGCTGTTATATATACAGATGTCTGTATAGGCCAGTGTTTCTTAAACATAGGGGCCAAAAAATATGTTTCTCAGCAGTGATCCGTACTCTGTGGTAATACATTTTCCCACCACTTGTGGCAGTATCAAACAAACAGAAGAAGTCTGGAGCTAAAGTCAGAGAATTTTCTTCAGCGCAAAAAGTATGACTAAAATGGTGATGCTCTATTTTCATTTGCACTCTATTTAAAGATGTATATACAGGTAAAAGCCAGTAAATTAGAATATTTTGAAAAACTTGATTTATTTCAGTAATTGCATTCAAAAGGTGTAACTTGTACATTATATTTATTCATTGCACACAGACTGATGCATTCAAATGTTTATTTCATTTAATTTTGATGATTTGAAGTGGCAACAAATGAAAATCCAAAATTCCGTGTGTCACAAAATTAGAATATTACTTAAGGCTAATACAAAAAAGGGATTTTTAGAAATGTTGGCCAACTGAAAAGTATGAAAATTAAAATTATGAGCATGTACAATACTCAATACTTGGTTGGAGCTCCTTTTGCCTCAATTACTGCGTTAATGCGGCGTGGCATGGAGTCGATGAGTTTCTGGCACTGCTCAGGTGTTATGAGAGCCCAGGTTGCTCTGATAGTGGCCTTCAACTCTTCTGCGTTTTTGGGTCTGGCATTCTGCATCTTCCTTTTCACAATACCCCACAGATTTTCTATGGGGCTAAGGTCAGGGGAGTTGGCGGGCCAATTTAGAACAGAAATACCATGGTCCGTAAACCAGGCACGGGTAGATTTTGCGCTGTGTGCAGGCGCCAAGTCCTGTTGGAACTTGAAATCTCCATCTCCATAGAGCAGGTCAGCAGCAGGAAGCATGAAGTGCTCTAAAACTTGCTGGTAGACGGCTGCGTTGACCCTGGATCTCAGGAAACAGAGTGGACCGACACCAGCAGATGACATGGCACCCCAAACCATCACTGATGGTGGAAACTTTACACTAGACTTCAGGCAACGTGGATCCTGTGCCTCTCCTGTCTTCCTCCAGACTCTGGGACCTCGATTTCCAAAGGAAATGCAAAATTTGCATGGTTGGGTGATGGTTTGGGGTGCCATGTCATCTGCTGGTGTCGGTCCACTCTGTTTCCTGAGATCCAGGGTCAACGCAGCCGTCTACCAGCAACAAACTATCAGAGAAACCTGGGCTCTCATAACACCTGAGCAGTGCCAGAAACTCTTCGACTCCATGCCACGCCGCATTAACGCAGTAATTGAGGCAAAAGGAGCTCCAACCAAGTATTGAGTATTGTACATGCTCATATTTTTCATTTTCATACTTTTCAGTTGGCCAACATTTCTAAAAATCCCTTTTTTGTATTAGCCTTAAGTAATATTCTAATTTTGTGACACACGGAATTTTGGATTTTCATTTGTTGCCACTTCAAATCATCAAAATTAAATGAAATAAACATTTGAATGCATCAGTCTGTGTGCAATGAATAAATATAATGTACAAGTTACACCTTTTGAATGCAATTACTGAAATAAATCAAGTTTTTCAAAATATTCTAATTTACTGGCTTTTACCTGTATATTGTAGCGTACCGGAAGAGTTAGTGCTGCAAGGGGTTCTGGGTATTTGTTCTGTTGTGTTTATGTTGTGTTACGGTGCGGATGTTCTCCCGAAATGTGTTTGTCATTCTTGTTTGGTGTGGGTTCACAGTGTGGCGCATATTTGTAACAGTGTTGAAGTTGTTTATACGGCCACCCTCAGTGTGACCTGTATGGCTGTTGACCAAGTATGAATTGCATTCACTTGTGTGTGCGAAAACCCGTAGATATTATGTGATTGGACTGCCACGCAAATGCAGTGCCCCTGTTGTCTGGGTGGAAATCGGAAAAAATTCGGGAGAATGGTTGCCCCGGGAGATTTTCGGGAGGGGCAGTGAAATTCGGGAGTCTCCCGGGAAAATCGGGAGGGTTGGCAAGTATGACTGGGAGACGCAACTGCTCTGTACTTCTCCCTACGTCCGTGTACCACTCCGTACAGCGGCGTTTTAAAGTCATAAATTTTACTTTTTGAAATCGATACCGATAATTTCCGATATTACATTTTAAAGCATTTATCGGCCGATAATATCGGCAGTCCGATATTATCGGACATCTCTAACTCTAATTGTATTGGCAGTTTATTTAAGAAACATAGTATTTTAACCAATATTCATTTGGTTAAGATGCATTTATTTGAGCACAGTTTTTAAAGCATTTCTGTGCAGTATACCGTATTTTTCGGACTATAAGTCGCAGTTTTTTTTCATAGTTTGGCCAGGCTCCAGTGCGATTTATGTATGTTTTTTTCCTTTTTTATTATACCTTTTCGGCAGGTGCGACTTATACTCCGGTGCGACTTATACTCCGAAAAATACGGTATTTGATAATTATTTATTTTTTGTAATCAGCCTGACCTAAGCTTTGATAATAATCTTTGTGATCAACACATGCTTTCATCACAATTGACAAGGTTAGACACAATTATTACCATAAAAATCAAAAGTAAGATTACTAATTCAGTGTTATAATTTGAGTGGGCCTTGAGGTCAAAAAGGTTAAGAACCCCTGGTATAGACAACATTATAAGCATTCGACAGTGATTGTCTTGAATAGTTGAAAAGTTTTCATTGACGGCGTGGCGCAGTGGAAGAATGGCCGTGCGCGACCCGAGGGTCCCTGGTTCAATCCCCACCTAGTACCAACCTCGTCATGTCTGTTGTGTCCTGAGCAAGACACTTCACCCTTGCTCCTGATGGGTGCTGGTAAGCGCCTTGCATGGCAGCTCCCTCCATCAGTGTGTGAATGTGTGTGTGAATGGGTAAATGTGGAAGTAGTGTCAAAGCGCTTTGAGTACCTTGAAGGTAGAAAAGCGCTATACGAGTACAACCCATTTATCATTATTTATTTATAACTGTCGAATTAAAATTGGCTCACAAGACTGGTTCATTTGAGAATTTTTATTTTTCTGTAGTGGTAGCAGCAGCTGACAGTTGTGGTGGCGTCATGGCGACAGCAGAAGTTGCTTTGTTCGTCACGCTAAAGGAATTCGGCACCAATCACTTCTGCCCGACCTTAATCGCCGACTTGTGTTGAGCTAATAGCATGTGTGATTTCAGCACATTACATTTTTTTTAAAGCCTGTGGATATCACATTTGATGATTTTTATTGCCATTTAAAGCTTTAGCCATCCATCCATCCATCTTCTTCCGCTTATCCGAGGTCGGGTCGCGGGGGCAGCAGCCTAAGCAGGGAAGCCCAGACTTCCCTCTCCCCAGCCACTTCGTCCAGCTCCTCCCGGGGGATCCCGAGGCGTTCCCAGGCCAGCCGGGAGACATAGTCTTCCCAACGTGTCCTGGGTCTTCCTCGTGGCCTCCTACCGGTCGGACATGCCCTAAACACCTCCTTAGGGAGGCGCTCGGGTGGCATCCTGACCAGATGCCCGAACCACCTCATCTGGCTCCTCTCGATGCGGAGGAGCAGCGGCTTTACTTTGAGCTCCCCCCGGATGACAGAGCTTCTCACCCTATCTCTAAGGGAGAGCCCCGCCACCCGGCGGAGGAAACTCATTTCGGCCGCTTGTACCCGTGATCTTGTCCTTTCGGTCATAACCCAAAGCTCATGACCATAGGTGAGGATGGGAACGTAGATCGACCGGTAAATTGAGAGCTTTGCCTTCCGGCTCAGCTCCTTCTTCACCACAACGGATCGATACAGCGTCCGCATTACTGAAGACGCCGCCTGTCGGTCTCACGATCCACTCTTCCCTCACTCATGAATAAGACTCCGAGGTACTTGAACTCCTCCACTTGGGGCAAGATCTCCTCCCCAACCCGGAGATGGCACTCCACCCTTTTCCGGGCGAGAACCATGGACTCGGACTTGGAGGTGCTGATTCTCATCCCAGTCGCTTCACACTCAGCTGCGAACCGATCCAGTGAGAGCTGAAGATCCTGGCCAGATGAAGCCATCAGGACCACATCATCTGCAAAAAGCAGAGACCTAATCCTGCAGCCACCAAACCGAATCCCCTCAACGCCTTGACTGCGCCTAGAAATTCTGTCCATAAAAGTTGTGAACAGAATCGGTGACAAAGGGCAGCCTTGGCGGAGTCCAACCCTCACCGGAAACGTGTCCGACTTA